>NC_088244.1:40565738-40865738 GCF_036934945.1 Oncorhynchus masou masou | reverse complement strand
TATGTATAATTGTGGTAGACAATTATATATCCAAACTTGTAAAGACTCTCCAGACACAATCCCACCAAAAGGCACTTTGTGTGGTTTTGTAGCCCTCTCTGACTCTCTCTCTTTCTCTCTCTCGCACACAGGCACGCACACACACACACGTTTTAACGCATGCACACAGGTTGCAAGATTAGACATTGACATAATAATGGTGGGCTAAACTTGTGTCATGTTACCAATAGCACAAGAGCTACACCACGTGGGGGGAAGAGAGAGGTGCAACAGGTAGTGTGCAAGTGCGTCAGTTCTGTGGCGTAGCACATTTTCACACAATCCAGAGGTGGTCTGGTGAGTTCCAAATCAACTCCTAGCCCGTATTCCCCAGACACCTCTGTTGATCTGAGAGGATGGGATATATGGAAGCATTATGTAGATATTTCTACCCAGCCAACTAGAAGCCAAGATGAAACTATTAAATGCCATAATGCTCAAGAAAATAGTGATAAATACCAATAATCTGTGACCTTGACAGGATTTAGGACTATTCCTAAATAGGAGAGTAAATACATTATTAGAAACATGACTATAATGACTGAGTATATCTGCATTCGGGACCTACGTTTATCTAACTACTACATCATTTGAGTGTAACTCACAGGAATCCCAGAACAACACATAGGGTAATTCAGTCCAGCCGTAAAAAAGGCCTAAGCGCCATGGAATTTCCGGCTCATGTGAAAACGGAGGGACCAGGGACGTTTATTTGTCTGTAGCTTTATTCTATTGGAGAGGAGTGGAGGAGAGGGGGAGGGAGGGGCAGGAAGGCCACAGGAGAGTTTAACAAAATACAGGGGTACTTCCTCAAGCTGACAAGATGCTTGGAGTCTGGGACTTGGAGAGGAGGGTAGGGTTGGGGATTTGATTACAGCTGTTGAATTGGCCCTAGAACAAATTTTATTGTCACATCCTCAAATACACATAGACATGGATGGACAACAGGTTGATGTCTTGTCCTGGAGGCAGAACTGAGAGATTTCCCCTTAGATAGCAGCTGCAAAATTGTAAACATTCATGAAAACAAAAATATGTTAGGGATAGGCATTTGGGTCAGCACCGTGGTTAAGGTTAGGTTTCAAATCAGATTTTATGACTTTCAAAATGTGCCAGCAAGTGACCACTCTGCAGAGCTGCCTCCCGAGGAAGATTCACGATGAAAAACGCTAACCTGCGGATGGACATGTGTAGTTATTTACAAAGAAGGATATATGGACAGAGACAACTACAATAGAGAGGGGGGAGCAACAGCTTTTGAACCTCAAATAGGGGGTCGAATAAGCCTGTGTCGGAGCAAATCAGGCAGAACTGCCTCCCATCATTACAACTTTAACTGTGCAGAGATACTGAGAAACTAAGTCCGAATGAGCCTCACTGATCCTCATCAGTACTGAACATATAGAATGATACCTCTAAAATTAAATACTGCTTTTAGCTTAAGTTCTCTAAATACAAAGGATATCACACTTTGGGGAATAGGGGAAATGCATGGAGCAACATGGAGGTAAATGAAAAAGGTTTTGAGAGTGGGAACATTGGCCAAGAGGAAATGGGGTGGGGGGAAAGGGAGTGAAGGGGGGAGCTGTATTGCTTGATTGTGTAAGACAGCGCTAAGCCAAATGTTGATAAGGTACAGCTGTACAGACAGAAAGAGAAAGAGAGACTATGAATACATACGCACGAGAGTAAACAAAGCTAGGGTCTCTTTGGGGTTGTATTTATCTTGGGAATATTTACATTCATTTTCCATGAGAGTAATACAATGCTGAATCATATCCCACTTACTTTATGTGCCCTCCCTACTCTCCCTGCCAAATTCCAGCTCATTCCCAAAACATTTCCTACTCTTTCAAAACACTCTTTTGCATACAATATTATCTTCAGAGGTTCTGTTATTTAAATGGGTGGGTCTGGGATTTATTGGGGTGGCAGGTTTTGGAGAAAGGAAAGACATTTCCTTTTCCCATTTCTCTACTTTCATCTCATACGCTGCCCCACACACATAAACATTCCTCAAGTACTGGTAACAGTTTTGTTCTAAACCAGAGGAGTCATGTCTAGTCCAAGATTCCCTGGGGTTTGACTAAAGTTTGACCACAGATAACAGGAAGTGAGTGAGTTTCCATGTGAGTGAGTTTGTGGTTATGTGTGCCAGTGGAACGGTGTGTATTTGTGTCTGTGTCCGAGTGGGCATTATGGTTCGTAGAGGCTATTTTTACCCTTGATCCTCCAATGCTCTTTTCTGTGTTGGGTGTGTAGAAAATGCCTGTGGAATATGGTCGCTGCAAGGCAGTGCCAGTTTAAAGCGTTGTTGGTTCTTTAAGGACTTCAAACCATTTTCTTTTGACCTTTGAAGGGATGAGTAATCTGAGCCTGCAGAACCGTTGTGTGTTACAGCTGTAACAGGTGGAACAAGAGGAATATCTAGTCATCTATTCCAATCAAGTCACTACAGTGTTGTTGTACTCTATCTTCACATTCAAGAGATGGAGAGCTGCCCGGCTCTGGCTTAGGGTGAGGGGATCATAAGCCAATATCACAATGTTCTCTGGTGATCAAGATAGGCTTTGAAAGAGTGAGTATCATATCACGATAGATTCAATCGCAGAAATTACACCTCTGGCTTTGATCCCTGTTGTGCATTCGGCGACAGCAAATTGTGTTTTTCTTTTGGTTGCCAAGTAATTTAATACTATAAGCCATTAATGGAGCTTCTCTAAGATAACACAGCCAGCCCACTCATAGGATGTACTGTAGCCAGCAGTATAACAAAGCTGTGACGCATCATGACTCATAGCACATAACTTGTGAGGCTTAAAAACAATCACCAGTATAACCACCACCTTGCCTTTGGCACCCAATAAAAAGCATTGCCATTCTAGCAACAGGAAAACAGGCATAGGCCAGAAGGACACTGTTGTGAAGTGTATTTATTAAGAAGTCAATGATATCTCTTCCATACTTATCTGTTCATGGAGCATTTTTGACATTCACAGCTGCAGCCAAACCAGTCAAAATGAAATAAATTCCACATAGGCCACCAATGCTGTACATCAGCTCTGTGATAGTTAAATAATAATTTAAATGAATAGCTTGAGAGCATGAAAAGAGGATGATCTCTTTTGACCACACCCATACTGACGGGTCAGTTAGATGCAATAGACTGACGTTGTCCCGGGGGGCTAAGCATTCCCACGCACCACAGCATGTGCTGTAACCATGGAGACTTACAATAACACTCATGTACCCAAACAGGGTTCCAATTATACAGACTCTTGGGGGTGCCCGACGTCTCTTTCTTTGACAATTTCCATTCTGATGAGGGGGCCATGATTTTTTATGGGGGTAGCCATCCCTCTATAGCCCCGAGTAATTCAAACCCTGCACTCAAACATGGGCACAGACACCAGACACAACTCAAAGAAACAAGCACACTAATATACACAGACCAAAACCATGCACTCAAATGTATGAGTATATCATGCATGATGTGCAAGGTTTCCTAAAATACAGCTCTTTTGTATTGGACCAGCTGTGACCCCTAGACAAGCCCACCCAGACACTCACCTTGGTCAGCTTCATCTTGACGCTGTAGGATCTCTCTGGACCTCGGCGCTTCAGTGACCCTCTCACTAAGGGCACAGGCTCCACTTCCTCCCCACAGCAAGGCTCCGCACTCAGGGCGCAACCCATATAGAGATGTGGGCCCTGGTGCTCTCTTTCTCTCCTGTCCTCTCTTTCTCTGTCCCCTGCTCCCTATACTCTACCAGACACTGTTTTCCTGCGTACTCTCAGGCAGTTGTTTTTGTCAGCGGACACGAGGCCCTTCCCCTTTTCCTGGCTCCCATTCAGCCTCACGCACACTCGCCAAGGGCCAGAGGATATACGTTCTCTCCCTCCTCTCCTTCTGTCTCACACAGACATATGCATCCCCCCATTTCAAATACTCACATATAGACATACAGTACATATATGGTCTCTCTCCTTCGTTCCCTCTCTCCCAGGCACAAATGGTTACCCTCTCTTTCCCTCTAACTCTCTTCTCTCATACGCATATACAATACCGCTCTGTTTCTCCCTCACTCTCTCTGAAATCGTCTCTGTTTCCTGCTCACACATACACAGTCATTTTGCCAGACATTGCATGTATTGTCTAGAAATGGGTTCACAAAGCAACAAAACCACAATAGTTGCAGTTTAGATGCTCTAAAAGACACAGACCTCTTAGCGTGGAGGCAGACTCCTCTCCCTATGCTACTTACAAACGTGGAACTTGCAACATTAATTCCAAATACCTCCAGCAGAGTTGAAGTGGTCAGAAGTGCTGCTATGGCCATCCATCTACTCTAAACCTCTATCATATTGTCTAGACCTTAGAGTAGACAAAGTTCACTTACTCTTACCCATTCTCACACTTTGCTACTACTCCCAAAAGAGGCCCTTTATACTAGAGTGAGAATAACATTAGTATTATTCTTGCTTTGTTTTTTCCTGTCTTTTCGGTGTTCTTTGTTTATCCTGTTCAGTGTTTTGGCTGCTGCATGTGAACTCGCAGGACTTGGAGACCGTACCCCTTAAAAAGGCAAATTCTTGATGTGCCTCCAAACCCAGTCTCTCACTCCCTTACTCCAACCCCTTTTTCCTCTCTTTCTCTTTCCCCTCCTACATCGGTAGACTGAAAACAGCAGGCCAGGCTATGTCTTGTTGTTGTAAATGTGTTGCTCCCTCCAGACGGCCCTTGCAGGTATTCACCCCAACTCTCTTTCCCTAACCCTCTCTTTCCACCCCTCCAGTTGTGTCTGTTTCCAGATCCCCGTTTGTGTGTTTACAACGGAACCCCTCCTGCTTTAACTACAGTACAATTTACTCCTTTTAATCAACTTACTAAGGTCCTGTGTGAAGTAGACTGATCACAGGGAGAGGGTTTGGATGAAACTGAGGATCTGTAGTTGGGCTTCCAGACAGTACTAGTTATCAAAGCATACCAGACACAGTGACATATAACCATACTAAAAAAACCACTCACCATGGGTTTCTATACATTGAAAAAATATGACAGAGACGACAGACAGAGATCATAGAGACCAAATATGAGATGAGAGAAACCCTGAGAAAGTGCGAGGAGAGTGAGAAAGATAGTCACAACCAAAATTGTCACACTTCATAAAGATGAGCAAAAAAGACTATATGAGATACATAATACAAATACTGAGCTATAGTATATTGTATGCAAAAAAAGGGGGAAATTCTATTACTTTATACTAATACAATTGCTCAATATTTGTATTTATTAACAAGTAATAATAAACAATCTAAAAAAGATAGGTGTCAAAATTATTGACACCCCTATTTAAAAAAAAATACTTTCCATGATATCTGCGCCTATGGACTTGCCCTCTTCAATTCAAACAATAGATTTTCAATGAAGTTTGAGGCTGGAGATTGAGAAAGCCATTGCAACATTTGTACAATAAATTAATGTCAATTTGTTTCGTTATGTCTACTTTTATGCTCCTTTTCAAATTTCAAATGTTGCAAATCAACATCACAGATTTCTGTGATAAAGATTTATTACACTACAATGTACATATATGATATATTAATAAACACTATATTTTACACCGGTTGTCTTTGTGAATTGTTTTAACGATGTAAATGAATGAGCCACATTCTCAAAGCTAGTATTTTTCAAATGATTTATCAGTGTTAAGGATCACCCTCCTTTAGCCTACCACTTTGTCTTTCTACATCCAAACACACAATAGCATGAACTCAAATAGAACATAGTTGTCTGCATATGGTAAACCTAAAAAAAAAAATCAGTTTGACCAAGGACAGATTTGTGCCAAGTGTGGGCATAATCCATAAACAGGAAAGAACAAAAGATGGGCCATATCACAGACCACAAGACAAAAAGGGAAAGTAACCAAAATTAAGTGCTGTATATTCAAGTACATACCAACATCTTCCCTTTAGGGATGTTGCTCCTGGAAAAAAGGCTAAGTGAAAGCTGGCTATATTTAAAGGGATAGTTCACCCAAATGACAAAATGACATGTCCAAATCATCCTAAAGTATCTAAAAATTGATTGTGTCATTCACGTTACATATACAATAGATGATTTGGATATAACGTGCAAAAATGCTAATATACCAAAGGTACCATTGACTTATGTTGGATTTGTGCCACAAAATCCTAAAAAGTAAAACAACCAAAGCATGGACTGCTTACGGGGTAAGGAAAGCAATACGTCATTTGGGTGAACTATCCCTATAGTGTCTAGGAGTTAGCAAGCCAGGAAGTAAAGGACCAAATATCAATCAATCCTCATGTTAGGATTGGGAATTGTTGTCAGTAGGTAACTTGTGACATTTAAAAAAATATATTATTTGACCCGATACAAAGGCCAGATATGAAACGTAGTAGTGGCAAAAGGTTGTAGTTATGGAAAACAGAGGAGGAAACAGGTACAGAACAAGCGATGTGATGGAAATGTGCCAAATAGGAACCATCTTCATGATATTGAGGATACTATTAATAGTAGTTTAAAAAACATTTTTATAACAATGTATGAGAATGACAAATAATAGGCGGTTAGGTAGGAAATTTAATAGATTCACATTCAAAAGTGACCAATAAAAGCTGCTTTTGGGAAGAAAGTTCAACTGTGGTGAGGGTATTACCTTGTAAAATTCCTTTAATTCAACCTTGAATTCAGATCTGAGGCACTGTTCCACACATTTCCCATTACTGACCCCCCTTAACCTTGACTGAACACAGCCAGGGTCTTTGTCTCTCCCTCCCAGGATAGGACATCTAGACTTCCCCTGGGGGCGGAGGCGCCTGCCTTGGTATCCAGGAATAGACCATATGGGAGACAAGCAGGAAAAGATGCTGGGAAAATGTCAAGAGTTTAACAGTGACTCGGAGCACATGCAGCTGGACCAGCTTCAGGCTACAGTATTACTCCTCAGACACACTGAGTCTTGTTCCCTGCTCTCTCTCCCCCCCTCAAAATTACACAGAAATGCCTGTTTACTATCAGCGTTCCGAAGCAGAGAACCCACCCAAAATATGCTGTGCTTAATGAGTCCTGTCACACAAAGTTAGAGGTCACAACCTGAGGGTCACACAGGTCAGGGATGTGAAGAAAGAGGTGGTTTGTATAGACAGGATATTACAAGATAAATATCAAATTTTCATCTGTTTGAAGTGAACCTAAAATGTGACAAAAATACACCTAGAAACCGAAATCTGGGTGAATATTGTTTTAAGGTGGGTAATGAGGGGTTAGATTCGACAATCAAAACGGCATAATTTAGCAGTGGCGTACCATTACCCTTGGGGTATATCTACATAAAAAAATCCTTATATCAAGCTCTCCCACTCTTAAAAGCTCCCCATAGTGAGTTAAGGGTGACTTGACATTCCCCATGGCTTAAAGAATCGTAAGAGTCTGGTTCTACAGTCATGCACGTAACAGATAGAGAAACAGAAACATCCAGAAACATTTAATGAGATCTCCTTCAGTTACATGTGATAGTGGGGTTACATACGACAATGCTGAAACATCCTCTGCATTAAATGCCAGTCAACACTTGGCACATGGATAAGAGTGAGTGAAGAGCATGCCTCCAAAACATTTATCACACAGCTCATATGATTTTCCATGACATGGTTGCCTTGGCATTGACCTCCAGGCAGGTCCGGATGAGACAAGGAAGCAGTTCCTTTCTGTGAAGGAAGCAAGAAGCCATTGACGGTGTATTGGGAAAGACCCTGGAAAGAAGCAGCTAATGACTGCTATACATGATGATCAGAGGAACACAAACATTGCTTCCCTCATAGTCAAAAAGAAGTTAAGGTATGTCAGCAAAGCCCCCTAAAATAAGGAGACTGTCTGTTTTCTTTTATTAAAACTCTTGTCTGTACCTCTTGGACACAGGCGCTCCATCATTAGCATAACCAGGCTTACAGAGCTCAGACAGCTTACATAGTCCAGCATTTAGACTGGTGGTGGGTGGCGACGACGCCCGTAGCAATACATGTTTTCTCAACCCCACCTTTCAAAATTGTTATAATGATTAAAACTTCAACCTCCAGTCTCTTTTACTTAAAACCAGTCATTATTTCTCTATGTTTAGGTACAGTCCTGATGGTGCAGCCAGTCAGCACTGTGGGGTGGGTTTCTATTGAAGCAGGTTAGCAGGAAGGGAGCTGTAGTGCTGCTCCAGCCAGGTTGTGGTGCAGAGCAGAGATCTCACTCTTTTGGCATCAAACATCTTCACTTCTTTCATTCCACCTCTGTCTGCATTGTTCTCCATATTGTCATGTGGATCTGCGTTCATTATAGCAAGGCTGCATACTGTACTTATTCGCTGAACTCGACCTCTGAACAGAATTGCGGAAAAAGTATGAGTTTAATTGAAAAGTCTGAACATTGCTAAAATCTCAATATAGCAGTAAATTCAGTGTCAGCAACCAATCTTTACCTTTTTTATTTGCCTCATCAGCTAAGTTTGAGGAGCTGAAAAAAAAATACACATGTCAATGGAATATGTCCATGGAGAAATGTACTGCTTGGTTGATTAAACTCTCCTCAGTTAGGTGCATTGCTAGAATATCAAACAGGGTAGGGCATCCCTGTTCATACAGTGGGTCCTCATTTAAAAGTTGGATCATACTGCAGCACAGCTTGCAGAATGCTGCGGTATGGTACAGCATGTTACAGTGCATGAGTCATAGTATTTCACTGTCAGACTTTGTTGCCGTTAATGCTTGTTGAAACCACCAGAGGGCATCTTTAAGGGCGTCTTCATGAAGCTCATTGGTGCTTGCTTACTTTCTCAAATAATCCTACAGAGGTCAACGCAGGCCAGAGGTTTTGATTGCTATATTTCACCTTAAAAAGCATAGCAAGTTAATTAATTTTGTTGACATGAAGCAACCATACTATAGCACAGAGAAACACATCTTAAAACACGCTATTCTGTTCTTTTAAAATAAATTGTCTTAGTTTCATGTTTTTTTATGACCTTCCTAAACAAAATATTAATGGATTTCTTTGTGATTGGGTATATTAAATTGATTTGGACTTGTTTCAATAGTGCAGTAATATCTAACAATTCACAACAGTACACACAACCTAAAAGTAAAAGAACAGAATTAAGGAATATATAAATATTAGGATGAGAAATGTCAGTGGTATAGACTAAATACAGTAGAATAGAATACAGTATATACATATGAAATGAGTAAAGCGTCAGATGACCTGGCCTCCACAATCACCCGACCTCAGCCCAATTGAGATGATTTGGGATGGGTTGGACCGCAGAGTGAAGGAAAAGCGGCCAACTATTGCTCAGCATATGTGGGAAATCCAATACTTTTGGAAAAGTATTTCAGGTGAAGCTGGTTGAGAGAATGCCAAGAGCTGTCAAAGCAAATGGTGACTACTTCGAAGAATCTAAAATATATTTATTTAACACTTTTTGGTTACTACATGATTCTATATATGTGTTATGTCTTAATTTAGTCTTCACTATTAATCTACAATGTAGAAAATAGTAAAAATAGTAAAGATAAAAAAAAAACACTAGAATAAGTAGGTGTGTCCAAACTTTTGACTGGTACATCTGCCCGATGTATACATGATGTATACATGATACATCAGGCCGATGTAGTATGGAGAGCGTTTGAACATTTTAATTTTTTTTTTTTTAAATTTTACCTTTATTTAACCAGGCAAGTCAGTTAAGAACACATTCTTATTTTCAATGACGGCCTGGGAACAGTGGGTTAACTGCCTGTTCAGGGGCAGAACGACAGATTTGTACCTTGTCAGCTCGGGGTTACTAGTCCAACGCTCTAACCACTAGGCTACATTGGCAAGAAGTTGCCGAGACTTTGGCATTAGATCGCATTTTCCCTTCAGCCGCTGTTTGGATGATGCATGTCAAAGTTGATTTAGCAACCTTTCAGTTACTAGCCCAATGCTCCAACCACTAGGCTACCTGATGCCCCAGACATGACTTCTAGTAGTGATTGCATACGTTTTCATACTTTTTTTTTCATCATACTTGTCCCTCATGGGAATCGAACCCTCAATCCTGGCGTTGCAAGCGCTATGCCCTACCAGCTGAGCTTACATGGGACTATACTAGACTATTAGTGATTTTTCTTGTGGGTAAAATGAAGAGAGATGATTCAAGTTAATGTAAAGTTTATTAGGCTATTACCATCAAGTTCTTAAAAAAACCAGCAAAGAGAAGAGAAAGGAGCCTTGAATAATTCAACAATAAATCAACCGCAACATGGTTGGTCGGCTAAAGCAACTGAATTCAGGAATTCATTCAACTGTTTTTAATCTTGACTATACTAAAGACTTCAAAACCTTTTTTGTTAGAACAGACTATAATGGGATTGATTATCATTTGTTTGTGAATGATTATTGTATTTGTTGTGTAATAATCTGGGTCAAGACGCCAGCAGAGTAAGTAGACCTAAAACACTTTTTCACAGCACATTACTCAACACTAGTGAGACTCACCTCGCCTATGGTAGGCCTACAGAATATCTAAACATATGTTAATGTAGGTCTCCTGATTTAAACCTGATCAAAACTTGATTGGCATCAACTGAAAACAATCTGTAAACTCTGTCAAGCCTACAAGCAAAGATGAACTGGTGAAGGGCATCAAGACGAATTTGCTTGAGAAACTGACGATACAACAACGCAACAAATACATTAATCATTTTACCCGTGGTCATGGAGCTGGGGGGGGGGGAAGACTAAAATGTAGCTGAAACAAACATCTGAGTCTATCATAATTTTATTTAATGAAAACAAAGATGCTGAACAAATATTGTATATGGATACGAGTCTTTCTTTTGGAAATATATAAATCATTGCCAATTATAAGGTTGATTGGATTATTATGTGGGTAATAATACATTTACATATTTGTTGGGTGTTGGTGCATTTTTCGTTCGGGCAAATCAGGTCTGTGATATTGACACATTTATAACTTTAGTCTTGTGTCAGGTGAAGTGTCCTCACATTTGGTCTGATAATTTCCCCCTAATCTCCAAAGGGCTCTCTCTCAATTACTACTTCAATATACAGTACCAGTCAAAAGTTTGGACACAACTACTCATTCAAGGGTTGTTCTTCCTTTTTTACCAGCTTCATGAGGAATGCTTTTGCAACAGTCTTGAAGGAGTTCCAACATATGTTGAGCACTTGTTGGCTGCTTTTCCTTCACTCTGTGGTCCAACTCATCCCGAACCATCTCAATTGGGTTGAGGTCGGGTGATTGTGGAGGCCAGGTCATTTGATGCAGCACGACATCACTCTCCTTCTTGGTCAAATAGCCCTTACACAGCCTGGAGGTGTGTTTTGGGTCATTGTCCTGTTGAAAAACAAATGATAGTCCCACTAAGCGCAACCAGATGGGATGGCGTATCGTTGCAGAATGCTGTGGTAGCCACGCTGGTTAAGTGTGCCATGAATTCTAAATAAATCACGTACAGTGTCACCAGCAAAGCACTAATACACCATCACACCTCCTCCTCCATGCTTCTCGGAGGGAACCAGACATGCGGAGATCATCCGTTCACCTACTCTGCATCTCACAAAGACACAGAGGTTGGAAACAAAAATCTTCAATTTGTACCCCAGAACTAAGGACAGATTTCTACCGGTCTAATGTCCATTGCTCGTAGTTCTTGGCCAAAGAAAGTCTTCTTATTATTGGAGTACTTTGGTAGTGATTTCTTTGCAGCAATTCAACCATGAAGGCCTGATTCACACAGTCTCCTCTGATCAGTTGATGTTGAGATGTGTCTGTTACTTGAACTCTGTGAAGAATTTATTTGGTCATATTGCCCATTCATTGACAGCATTCACTCAGGTAGACACACATTAGTGCCATGGGACCAACATTTTACAATGTACCCAAAAGCATAATCAGCGCTCTAACACTGCCTGGTCTGGAGCATATGAAGCAGTGACGCAGGGTAACATACAAATCCAGAAATTACCTCAATGTCCTGCGGCATAATCTCAAAACTTTTAATTGAGGAACCACTGTAGGTGTTAGGGGCATGTGGATTGTAGGGTGGGGTGACCATCTATGGGATGACCTCTAACCTGGTGAGTTGTGGGGCTGTGTCACTGCTGGGGGCAACAGGTTGCCCAGCCGAGCCCTCACTGGAGCCCCCAAAGGGGGTGGTCCTCTTGGCCCAGGCGTTCTCCTTGGGGGGCGGGGCAAACACCACCTTCAGGGGCTGCCCATCCAGTCTGGGAGGGGGCAGGGTCACAGGGGAGGAGGGCTCCTCTTCACGACCACTGTCCACCGAGCGCTCACTCTCCCTGCGCTTGGAGGCTGGCAATGGGACAGGAAGAAGAAAATAGGACTTTATTGTCCAACATCCACAAATGTCCAACAGGAAATGTGTATTCTATTATTTTAGACCAACCCTCCCAAAAAGTCAGCTGAAATCACAACATTACCCTCCAAAGACATCTCAGCGACTACAGTACTGATATAACGGCTGACTGCATTACCCATCATAGCCAGTCAAATTCTCACCTCTGCCAGACTGGCTGCCTGGTTGGGAAGACTCGCTGCCAGTCCGAGAGCGTTCTGCAGGTTGGTCCTCACTGCGCCAGCTGGGGTGCCTGAGGGATGACCAGGATCAATGAGTCAAGGACAACATCCTATACATGAAGTTTATTCCTTACTCCATTTCCTCATTTTAGCCTATGCTCTTCTGCCCTTCGTAACATACCTCTCTCTGGGCTTGCGGTCTGGGATCCTGTCCTCTAGCTGTCGCTGCAGTTTCTCCTGTTCCCTCTTCAGCCTCTCCTCGACCTCTCTCTCCTTGGCGGCCGTGTCCACTGGCTTAGCCCCGCCGAAGATCGAGGCAGCCCTGCCTGAGGGGGCAAACGGGGTGTTGCTCTGCTCCACCTCTTTGGGTACGCTACGGGGCTTCAGGATCAACTTGGGCCTCTCGACAGCACCTAAGAATGGCCAAAAAGTACACCCTGGTACAGTACAGGTTTCACTGGGCCGGTGCACATGAAGAATGAGATAATGTATTTTAATAAACTTTCTCACCTCTGTCATCCCGGCTTTCCTCCCGTCTCTCGTATCGATCACTACCACGGTCACCATAACGATCCCCACTAACCCTGTAGTCATCCCGTCGGTAGCTATCCGACCGGTAGCTATCCTGCCGGTAGCTATCCTGTCCTCCCTCATCGCGCCTGTAACCAGTGCCAAATGCCCTGCGACCACCACCACCAAAACCACCTGAGGGAAGCGGCAGAAATACTATATTAGTAAGCCTTCTCACTAAAATGCTGAATGTGTATAGGTGTACTGGTGTAAGACCAGGCATTCCAACTGACCTCCTCTGTCATCTCTGCGATCCCGGTCATCATAGCGATCCCTGAACCTGTCCTGGCCCCCTCCGTAGCGATCATCTCCTCTGGGCCTGTCTGACTCGTAGCGGTCCCGTGACCCTGCAGCAAACGGCAGACAGAGAGGGGGCAGGGGGGTTTATTAGGGGGTCAATCTACCCCACATAGAGGACATGAGGTTTCTGACCTGTACTGTACTCACGGTCTCCAAAGGCGTCGTCTCTCCGAGGCGGCCCGTCGTCACTTTCTCCTCCACTGGGCCGAGGTGCCCTCCAGTCATCACAGTCTGTCTTGTCTGGTCCAAAGTCTCCCCCCCGGTCCCTGTCCCGGCCACCCATGGAGTGATTATCCCTCCCTAAGAGAGACACAGACGAGTCAGAAAGGAAGTGGAGACAAAACTCTTCTAATGCTTAATCAAGTTCATCTGAACTGCGAAAGTGTATGTAGAATGCACAGCTGCAAAAATGTGTATGGTAGTACTGTAGCTTCAAGATAAGATACACACCTTTGTCATTAGACTGGTCTGCAATGTCCACACGGATTCTTCTATTTCCCAAGTTCTGCATGGAGAAAGAGTAAACATTAAAGGTCTAATGCAGCTGTTTTATCTCAATATCAAATCCTTTCTGGGTAGGTACCTTACTGTGATTTGTTTTCAATTAAAAATAAAACAAAATAGCTTAGCAAAGAGAATAAAAAAAGTATATATATCTATTTCCTACATGACAAAACGTACACATACAAACGATAGCGTCACACCTGCCCAGATCCCCCCTGCTCACACCCCCATCTTTGCGCCCACATCACTCTCCGACACATGGCCTCAAACTGCACTGTTTAGTTTCTCTCCATCGCCCGCACACTTTCAGAATTTAGATAATAAAGCATTTGACCGTTTCATTGTGTTAACGATGGAAGATTGGTTGATTTTCCAGTTAAGTATACGTTTTTTCAAGATGATTGATGAGAAAAGTATCATCCAACCCATCTGGCACCCCAAACGGACTGGTTGCATATTAAAAACAGCTGTGCGTGATGATGTAGCGCACACAAAAATGACTTTTTCGGTTACATTTTCATGTACCGAATAAAAATCAGTGTGTCCTTCGCATTTTCCACTCTACCGATAGTTTGGCCTGCTTTGGTCTTGGCACGTGCGCTCTAGCAAACAATAGACGTAGTGTAGTTAGGCTGTGCAGGTAGTCTAGTCTACATGATGAGATAATTATGGATAAGAGCGAGAATCTTTTTGTTGTTGTCAAACAGCAGTCAAGCATCGGTCATCCTGTCACTGGAAGAAGACCCTCGATATTTATGGGAAAGGTGCATCAAGCTCATCACCTTGCACTTTCACCACCCTGTGAAGTTCATCACAAATGTATTCATCTGTAGCCTAAAACTCCATGCTTTCCCGATGAATCGTAGTGGGAGTACCACACAACAGGTCATTGCGTGACTACAAGTCTACGTCGATATGATGGTTATTATACTGAACAAAAATATAAAAACGCAACATGTAAAGTGTTGGTCCCATGTTTCATGAACAGAAATTATGCCAGAAATGTTCCATTCACACAAAAAACACATTTCTCTCAAATTTTGTGCACAAATTTGTTTGCATCCCTGTTAGTGAGCATTTATTCATTCCCAGATAATCCATCCCCCTGACAGGTGTGGCATATCAAGAAGCTGATTAAACAGCATGATCATTACACAGGTGCTGGGAACAATAAAAGGCCACTCTCAAATGTGCAGTTGTGTCATACAACACAATGCCACAGATGTCTCAAGCTGAGGGCACGTGCAATTGGCATGCTGACTGCAGGAGCGTCCTTCAGAGCTAGCAATACGTCCAACTGGCCTCACAACTGCCGATCACATGTAACCATGCCAGCCCAGGACTTCCACATCCGGCTTCTTCACCTACAGGATTGTCTGAGACTAGCCACCTGGACAGCCGATGAAACTGTGGATTTGCACAATCCAATAATTTGTCAGAATAAATCTCAGTGAAGCTCATCTGCATGCTCGTTGCCCTCACCAGGGTCTTGACTTGACTGCAGTTTGGCATCGTAACCGACTTCAGTGGGAAATTGCTCACTTTCAATGGCCACTGGCACGCTGGATAAGTGGAGTGTTTCGGTCTGTAATAAAGACCTTTTGTGAGGAAAAACTCCTTCGGATTGGCTGAGCCTGGCTTACCAGTGGGTGGGCCTGGGTCCCAAATGCCTTTGCCCCTGCCAAATTGTGAAATCCATAGATTAGGGCCTAATTCATTTATTTAAATTGACTGATTTCCTTATACAAACTGTAACGCAGTAAAATCATTGAAAATGTTGCATTTCTATATTTGTTCAGTATATATATATATCAATATTTGCCCATGAAAGCTATCCACCGACATTTCTCGCATAATTCATTTTATAGAAAGGAAAAGATGCCTCCTTGTCTAGCATACTTTATCGACATTTGTAAAGTTTATCAACAAATGTTCTGTTTCCATCAGGCCTGTAGTGAAATGTTTTATCCAACATGTACTTTACAGGCATAAAAAGGTTAGTTTTACACTTAAGACATGACTTTGCCGTTGTGCTGTAGAACTTGTGACTTGTCACTTGTATAATAAATTCTATACATTAGTTTATAATGGATTAAGCATTCGTTTTCGTTAACTGTAATTTAGTTAATTATGTTTCAACATTCCTTCCATCTTGGGCCAATATCAGTTATTTTTTAAGATAGCAAAATTCTTGCTTGAGAAATTGCTCTTTGCAAGGACTGTCTGGGAATGGTCTAAGGGGGAGGGGAAAATTAAAATCTAGCTGTTATTGGCAGAGGTTTGGAACTCTCTTATTGGCCTATTAACTAATTTACAACTTGGTGGCGTCACCAGGCAGGACAAAACTCCATCCCACCAAAACAGGCCGACATTACCGGCAGTCTTTTCAAACAGCTCTTACAGTAGAAAGGCATTATCAGAATTTTCACAATATTATTCCAACCCCAGTGTGGAAATATATATAAAACACAGAAAAAAAAATGTTTTTTGAATGCACTGGGCCTTTAAAAAACAAATGGATGCCATCTAGTGGCTAAACCTATGAATGGTGAGAATGGTGTTTCCACTGACTTTTTCCCTTGTAGCTCACTTTGTAAAATTGACTCACCTCTTCGTTTAGACTCAAGGCACTCAGGAGGGATTCCACATCATCAAACTCAGCATAGCCAAAACCCTTCAGCCTCTCTGGGTTACTGGGCTCTCTAGGAAGACGCACTGCACTGATCTACACAGAGGGAGAAAGAGATATGTCTGGGTTTGGATGAACAAATACTAGCAGCAACTTGACAAATACTTTATAAAAGGGGTATTCAAATCTTACCCTACGAGGTCCAGACTACTGTTGGTTTTCTGTTCTACCTGATCATTAATTACCACCTGGTGTCCCTGGTCTAAATCAGTCCCTGACTCTAGGGAAATAATGAAAAAGAGCAGTGGAACTGGTTTCGAGGTCCAGACTTGAATTTGAGGGCATTATAATATAATAATATAAAACAATGTGGCATTTAGCAGATTATTTTGTCCAAAGCGAATTACAGTCACGCGTGTATACATTTTACATACGGTTTCATGTTTTTACATTCGTAGTGCACTTACCCCCACACCCCTGAAGAAGTCCTTGATTGAGTCCTCAGTGACGTCGTAGGGCAAGTTGCCCAGGAAGGCGGTGTAAGGGGGACCACGTGGGATACGGGAGCGGTCAACATTTGGCTCCCGTGCTGAACGGGGTGCTGTGGGCAGGATGGAGCGGTCGATGGCCGGGGCCCTGTACATATCCTCCTCTGTATGCCAGGAGGTGGACACTGGACGAAGGAGACAGGAGAGAATTGAGAGAGATTGGCGGTTAAAGGGTCAATCTATTTTTGGAATTTTAATTATGTGGTTGGGTCCCCCCCCTTGTTGCTATAACAGCCTCCACTCTACTGGGAAGGCTTTCCACTAGATGTTGGAACATTGCTGCGGGGACTTTCTTCCATTCAGCCACAAAGCGCATTAGTGAGGTCGGGCACCGATGTTGGGCGATTAGGCCTGGCTCGCAGTCGGCATTTCAATTCATCCCAAAGGTTTTCGATGGAGTTGAGGTAAGGGCGGTGTGCAGGCCAGTCAACTTCTTCCACACCAATCTCGACAAACAATTTCTGTATAGACCTCACTTTGTGCACGGGGGCATTGTCATGCTGAAACAGGAAAAGGCCTTCCCCAAACTGTTGCCACAAAGTTGGAAGCACAGAATCGTCTACAACGTCATTGTATGTTGTAAAGTCAAGATTTCCTTTCACTGGAACTAAGGGGCCTAGGCCGAACCATGAAAAACAGTCCCAGACAAATATTCCTCCTCCACCAAACTTTACAGTTGGCACTACGCATTCGGGCAGGTAGTGTTCTCCTGGCATCAGCCAAATCCAGATTCATCATTTGAATTACCAGATGGTGAAGCGTAAATTCATAACTCCAGAGAACCTGTTAGCACTGCTCTTCTACCTTTATTTAACCAGGAAAGTCCCATTGAGACCCAGAGACTCTTTTTCAAGGGAGACTTGGCTAAGGCAGCAGCAACAATCAATACATACAATTAAAACATGATCCAGCCTAAAAAAAGCATTTTACACTCCTCTGTAACAGAATCTCCCATCAATATTTTAAATTAATTCAGGGGTACTAACATATCTAGATGAAGCATGGATTGTAGACTATTCCATAGTCTGCTCAAGACGAGAAGGCAGTCTCGCCTAATACTGTATATATCCTGGGGACTTTAAGTAGCACCCACCTAGCAGACCGGTGGTGAAGGAGACCAGACTAGAGGTAAAGTGGGAGTTTACAAAAAAGGGCTTTGTAGATGAACACATGCAAATGTAGCTTCTTGCACATATAAAGTGAAGTCCAACCTATCATTTGGTACAATGTGCAATGGTGGATGAGTGACTTGACATTTGTAATAAAGCACAAGGATGCATGATAAACAGAGTCCAGTCTCTGTAAAATGGAGGAGGCTGCATGCATTTAAAACAAGTCACCATAATCAATTACAGAGAGAAAAGTGGCATGAACAAGGTTCTTTCTAGCCATAAGTGGGAAGCAGGCCTTATTACAAAGATCATTCATATGAACTTTAAAGGACAACTTGTCATCCAACTATATACCTAGGTATGTGTAGGATGACACTTTTTCAATGGATAAGCCACCAGATGTGACAATTACTAACCTTCTCTGGCTGAGTGTGAGCTCTGGTAAAGGTCATGAATTTAGTTTTTTGTACATTCAACCAACTTGAGACCATAAAGGGAGGCCTGCAGTGACTGAAAAGCAGTCTGGAGCTCTTCAACTGCCTGAACCAGAGAAGCAGCAAATGAATATATGACTGTATCATCTGCACATAGATGTAACTTTGCTGGTTGCATCCCATTTCCCAAATCATTAATAAAATTGAGAACACATGAGCTAATGCAAAACCCTGAGGCACACCTCTATTAATGGCAAGAAAGCTAGACTTTCGATTGTCAGTATATACACATTGAGTTCTGTCTCTTCACTGAGACCACTGTTACTGAGTCTAGCTACCAACAATTCATGGTCAACTGAATCAAATGCCTGATAAATCAAAAACAGAGCAGCACAATGTTGCTTTTTATCAAGTGCATTTATGATGTAATTTTCACTGCTATAGCTGCAGCTGTGGTCTATGTCCCGGTCTAAAGCCAGACTGAACCCTGCTCAGTATGTTATTTTCAATTAAAATGCAAAAAAAAAACAAAAAAAAAAAAGAAAATGTTCACAAGGGATTCATAGACTTTGGCCAAGATAGGGAGTTTGGAAATAGGACAATATATATTAGCACCTGAGGGATCTCCACCCTTTAGCAAGGGGAAGACATAAACTGATTTACAAATGTTGGGTATGGAATTAGTCAAGAGACTCAAGTTGAACATGTGAACCACAGCTGCTATCTTTAAGAGGTAGGGATCCAGGTGGTTTGGACCTGCAGACCTTTTAGTCTCTATTGCCTTTAATGCTTTATAGACCTCAGCATAAGAAACAGGCTCAAAGTTAAAATGGTTCACGAGGGCCTATATCATAGTTTACTGTAACAGAGCTTACATTAGAGGCCTGTGCCCCACCATTATCAAAAACAGAACCAGCAGATATGAAGTGCTTGTTAAAAACCCCTACACTATTGGCTTTATCCTTTACTTCATTAGAGTCCATAATTAAATGGTCAGGTAGGCCAGAGGAGACATTAGAACCTGACACTGATTTGATTAGCTTCCAGAACTTGGTAGGGTTGTTTAGGTTCTCTGTGACAACATTTAGATAGAAATCTGTTTTGGACTTCCTGATCAATCCTGTGCATTTATTTCTTAGTGCACTGAAGGAGGCCCAGTCAACAGGAGCATACGCATGTCTAGCTTGAGCCCAAGATACATTTCTCTTTCTAATTAATTCTGCTAAGTTATCTGAAAATCACTGATTCTAAATGTCTTCACAGGGGTGTGCTTATCCCTCTGTCAATATTATGGTACAGATCATGTAAGAACGCTTGCTCATCAAACTGTCTAAAATGTCTTGTAAAATATAACGGGGTTTGGCTTTGGTCATTTTTGTGTTTCTAACACTAGCAATTGCACGGTGATCACTGACATCATTACAGAATATCCCAGTCGATGTGTATTTGTGAGGGGTATTCGTTAGAAGAATGTCCAATAGCGTTAATTTGTTAGGTGCTCTGGGACTCGGTCTTGTAGGCGCATTGATTAATTGATCGAGATTCAGAGAGTCACACAGTTCTTTAAAAGAGTCCGATGCAGATGTAATCATGTCCCAGTTCAAAAGTTCAAACCTCCTAAAAGAATGAATTCAGAGTCATTTAGCTTGTGTAGGACATCAGAAAGAGAGTTACTTGCATCTCCCGAAGCCGAGGGCAGTCTGTAGCAGCCGAGTACAGAGATGTGGGAGTCCTTGTAAACGTTCACTTTAACCCAAAGAAATTCCAAATGTTTGGGTTTGGTAATCGACAGAATTTCAAGTGTTAAACTTGGATTTCACATAAATTGCAACCAGTCCTCCTTTACTCATCCAATCCTTTCTAAAAAATAAAAAACGTGTACAAATGCAATAGCAGAGAGAGAACCTGGTGGTATTGACATGATGGTCTCGTCACTCACCCATTGATCATTCATCCTATTTAATCCAGGATGTCATTAAGTAGAGAGCAAGTACAGTAACAGATACATAATGCCGGTTTTCATAGCTCTTTCAGCACAGGTGTGCAACAACCAGTAGATGTTGTCAGAACAACGTAGATTTTCCCAAAGTGCATCAGATTTTCCAATCTGGCAACCGCTTCTCCTATCCTAGCCTTCAGTGCGCACCTGCGCTCGCGTAGCAGGCCTAGCGTGCAGACAGACGCTCCTAACTCGGCAGGCTCCAACTCCAAAATGGTGTAGGCTACAGTTTACGAGCGGCCAGAGGCAGGAAAAAAAAAAGCCTTCTCAAAAAGTACATTTCGTCAAAAAGACAGAACTAAAAATAGTTATATACAAGCATCCACCTTCACATCAAAAGTGTTTGCTTCTGTAAACAGGATCAGGGTCATTAATACATAAAAACCCTGATCTCAAGAATCAGACAAATGGACAGACTGATTGGCTGCCATGGCGGTGAGTTTTACACCACGCAAGCCGACATTTGGCATCGTGCATGGTGCGGCTGCTAGGCCATGGAAACCCATTTCATGAAGCTCCTGAAGAACAGTTCTGTGCTGGCGTTGCTTCCAGAGGCAGTTTGGAACTCGGTAGTGAGTGTTGCAACCGAGGACAGATAATTTGTACGTGCTATGCACTTCAGCAAACGGCATTCTAGTTCTGTGAGCTTGTGTGGCAGCTCCTAGACAAGGCTCCTATACACTTCCACTTCACAAAAACAGCACTTACAGTTGACCGGGACAGCTCTAGCAGGGCAGATTTTTACAAACTGACTGTTGGAAAGGTAGAATCCTATGACGGTGCCACGTTAAAAGTCACTGAGCTCTTCAGTACGGGCCATTCTACTGTCAATGTTTGTCTATGGCAATTGCATGGCGGTGTGCTAGATTTTATACACCGGTCAGCAACAGGTGTGGCTGAAATAGCCAAATACACTAATTTGAAGTGGTGTCCACATATATACCCATTGATTCTTAATTAAAGAATATAATGTATAAATGCCTCATGAGCTTAGTTCAACTATCATACCCGACCAGAACCCCAAGTTTATTTTACTCCATTGTAAACACTGTCTAGACTCAAAGCTAGCCATCTGTCAAGCATGGTGGAGGCAATGTGATGGTCTGAAATGCTTTGGTGGTGGCAAAGTGGGATATTTGTACAGGGTAAAAGGGAACTTGAAAAAGGAAGGCTATCACTCCATTTTGCAACGCAATGCCATACCCTGTGGATGGCGCTTAATTGGAGCCAATTTCCTCCTACAACATGACAATGACCCAAAGCACAGCTCCAAACTATGCAAGAACTATTTAGGGAAGAAGCAATCAGCTGGTATTCTGTCTATAATGTAGTGGCCAGCACAGTCACCGGATCTCAACCCTATTGAGCTGTTGTGGGAGTAGCTTGATCGTATGGTATGTAAGAAGTGCCCATCAAGTCAATCCAACTTGTGGGTGGTGCTTCAGGAAGCATGGGGTGAAATCTCTTTAGATTACCTCAAATTGACAACTACAGTGCCTTGCAAAAGTACTCATCCCCCTTGGCATTTTTCCTATTTTGTTGCAATTGAAATGTAATTAATTGACCTGTAATTGAAATGGATTTTTATTTGGATATCATGTAAATTGGTGAAGTGAAATTTAAAAAAATAATGTTTCAATTTGTTTAATTATTTTTTTAAATGGAAAAGTGGTGCATGCATATGTACTCACCCTCTTTGCTATGAAGCCCCTAAATAAAATCTGGTTCAACCGATTACCTTCAGAAGTCACATAATTAGTTAAATAAAGTCCACCTGTGTGCAATCTAAGTGTCACATGATCTCAGTATATATACACACCTGTTCTGAAAAGCCCCAGAGTCTGCAACACCATGAAGACCAAGGAGTTCTCCAAACAGGTCAGGCACAAAGTTGTGGATAAGTACAGACAAGTGTTGGTTTATAAAAAAATATCCAAACCTGTGAACATCCCACAGAGGACCACTAAATCCATTATAAAAAAATGGAAAGAATAACGCCACCCACCAAAACTCATGGACCAGGCAAGGAGGGCATTAATCAGAGGCAACAAAGAGACCAAAGATAACCCTGAAGGAGCTGCAAAGCTCCACAGCAGAGATTGGAGTATCTGTCCATAGGACCACTGTACAGGCCACAGAGCTGGGCTTAAAAATATATATATATATATTTTACTTGGCAAGTCCGTTAAGAACAAATTCTTATTTTCAATGACGGCCTAGGAACGGTGGGTTAACTGCCTGTTCAGGGGCAGAACGACAGATTTGTACCTTGTCAGCTCGGGGATTTGAACTTGCAACCTTCCGGTTACTAGTCCAACACTCTAACCACTAGGCTACCCTGCGGGAGAGTGGTGTTTGCCAAAAGGCATGTGGGAGACTCCCCAAACATATGGCAGAAGGTACTCTGGTCAGATGAGACAAAAATGTAGCGTTTTGGCCATCAAGGAAAACGCTATGTCTGGTGCAAACCCAACACCTCTCATCAACCCAGCAGCATCATGTTGTGGGGATGTTTTTCCATCGGCAGGGACTGGGAAACTGGTCAGAATTGAAGGAATGATGGATGGTGCTAAATACAGGGAAATTCTTGAGGGAAACCTGTTTCAGTCTTCCAGAGATTTGAGACTAGGACCGGAGGTTCGCCTTCCAGCAGGACAATGACCCTAAGCATCGTGCTAAAACAACACTTGTGGTTTAAGGAGAGACATTTAAATGCCTTGGAATGGCCTAGTCAAAGCCCAGACCTCAATCCAATTGAGAATCTGTAGTATGATTTAAAGATTGCTGTACACCAGCGGAACCTGTCCAACTTAAGGAGCTGGAACAATTTTGCCTTGAATAATGGGCAAAAATCCCAGTGGCTAGATGTGCCAAGCTTAATAGAGACATACCCCAAAGGACTTGCAGCATCTTCAATGTGGTAGGCATGCTGTGTAAATCAAATGATACAAACCCCCCAAAATCAATTTTAATTCCAGATTGTAAAGGCAACAAAATAGGAAAATGCCAAGGGGGGGGTGAATATTTTCACAAGCCACTGTAGAATGCCAAAGGTCTGCAAGGCTGTAATTGCTGTAAATGGAGGACTCTGACGAAAGCAAAGTTTGAAGGACACAATTATTATTTAAATTAAAAATCATTTTATGACCTTGTCATTGTCTTGACTATATTTCCTATCCTTTTGCAACTAATTTCATGTATGTTTTCATGGAAAACAAAGGCATTTATAAGAGACCCCAAACTTTTGAACAGTAGTGTACCTATTACCTCAATTAAATGGTGTCCCTGCTCATTGACTCTGTACTGATACCCCCTGTATATAGCCTCGCTATTGTTGTTTTAACTGCTGCTATTTTTCAATTAACACTTTTTTTTCTTAAAACTGCAATTGTTGGTTAAGGGCATGTAAGTAATCATTTCACTGTTGTATTCAGAGCATGTGACATACAATTTGATTTGATCTATAATTTTGATCTCATGGATGATGAGTCCTTGCATCCATAGCAGTCTATGAATTTAAGAGTGGTTACATTTATCCAGCCCCATCCCGTAGCTATTTAACAAAACAGTGCAGGGTGTCCCTTTTGTTGTTGTTTGAACTGCAAATTGCCTCTAAGGTCACCCTGCTAGGTACTGTATGTACGGATCCTAACAAGATGTGTCAGCAGCTGTTGACACGTTGACTATGAATACCAAACACAGGTGCACTGACAGCAGAAGTGAATATCACAAAACAGGATTGGGCCTAAACGAATTACAGTAGCCAACATTATCCTGGTTGAATAAACACTCAACATATAGGCCTAAATAGGAGAAAATATGTATGGTGATTGTTTATTTTTCTGAAGTATCTCACCCTCTGTTTCCAGGTCATCGGTCTCGTCTGCCCAGCTGCTAGCGGGCTTGGTGGGAGCGTAACTTGTGGGAGCATTGCCCCCCTTGTCATCAGCAAGGAAGTCAGTCAGAGATAGGGTCTTCACCTTCTTATTCCCCTTCTTCTTAGCTGCTGTGAGTAGAGGGAAACATTTACCATCATGGTCAAACAGCTCTCTGACAAGACTGTGATGGGAAAATTGTACTACTGCTATCAGAGTGCCTGCTTCATAGCCTAACAGACCAACATAGACCTAATGCATCATATATGCACACTCCTCCTGGTTCAATTGCCTGATTCATACCAAAGGGCCGAACCAAAACCTTACTGTGCTGGCTTGGATATTTTATTTTCACAGTCACATTGTCCTTTCCAATATGATTCCAGCAACAACGGTGGCTGCGTAACCAAGCCGGCTTGCTTTTATGCCTATAGTGTGAATCAGGCAAAAGTGTTTGGGGATGTTGCACTGGGTCAATGACGGTCCCTTAGTAGTGAGTCAGTGAAGGAAAAATTATAAGCCTGCAAGACTAACATTTCCCTGATTTTTAAGGGTCATTCCAAGCCGGCCATATGGTTCACAGTCAGACCATTTCAGTGCTGTGTGGATGTTCCCTTTACAGACTTGCAGAGAGCTCACAATGGCATGAAATGAGGCCATGATACACAAGGGTCCCCATTTGATTTACCATACCGACATCCCCTTCCCCTCCTCCATCAGATGTTGACACAACCCACAAAACATGCTCACCCTGGTCTACTGTGCATGCCCAAGATACTGTCAACGTAGGTCAGCTGTCAACTCTCTTGTTTACATATACTACATGACCAAATGTATGTGTACACCTACTCGTTGAACATCTCATTCCAAAATCATGAGCATTAACATGGAGTTGATCCCCCCCCTTGTTGCTATAACAGCCTCCACTCTTCTGGGAAGGCTTTCCACTAGATGTTGGAACATTGCTGCTGGGACTTGCTTCCATTCAGCCACAAGAGCATCAGTGAAGTCGGGTACCGATATTGGGAGATTAGGCCTGGCTCGCAGTCGGCTTTCCAATTCATCCCAAAGGTGTTCGGTGGGGTTCAGGTCAGGGCTCTGTGCAGGCCAGTCAACTTCTTCCACACCAATCTCAACAAACAATTTCTGTATGGACCTCGATTTGTGCACAGGGGCATACTGAAACAGGAAGGGCCTTCCCCAAACTGTTGCCACAAAGTTGGAAGCACAGAATCGTCTAGAATGTCATTGTTTGCTGTAGCGTTAATATTTAACGTCACTGGAACTAAGGGGCCTAACCCGAACCATGAAAAACAGCACCAGACCATTACTCCTCATCCACCAAACTTTACAGTTGGCACTATGCATTCGGGCAGGTAGTGTTCTCTGCCAGATGGTGCAGCATGATTTATCACTCCAGAGAACGCGTTTCCAGTCCTATGGCGGCGAGCTTTACGCAACTCCAGACGATGCTTGGCATTACGCATGGTAATTTTGGCCATGGAAACCCATTTCATGAAGCTCCCGAAGAACAGTTCTTGTTCTGACGTTGCTTCCAGAGACAGTTTGAAATTTGGTTGTGAGTGTTGCAACGAAGGACAGACAAAAGAAATTGCGCTACGTGCTTCAGCACTCGGCGGTCCCGTTCTGTGAGCTTCTGTGGCCTACCACTTTGCGGTTGAGCCATTGTTGCTCCTAGACGTTTCCCCTTCACCATAACGACACTTACTGTTGACCGGAGCAGCTCTAGCAGGGCAGACATTTGACAAACTGACTTTTTTGGCAAGGTGGCATTCTATGACAGTGCTATGCTTGAAGTCACTGAGCTCTCCAGTAAGACCATTCTACTACCAATGTCTATGGAGAATGCATGGCTGTGAGCGCGATGTTATACACCTGTCAGCAACGGGTGTGGCTAAAATAGCCGAATCCACTAATTTGAAGGTGTGTCCGCATACTTCGGTATATATAGTGTAGATGTCAAGCGTCTACAGGTAACTAACTACCTCCAAAACCCAGCAGATAACGCACTGTCGGCACAGTAGCAACTATCGCTGTCTCAAACAAATAATATATATGAAGACGCATGGTCATTCCTGTGGTCTATGACCAGATCCTCTTCCTGGAGGGGAAAAAAACTAAGTGCGATGTTTACTCGGTCCCATGCCCACTCCCACCCTGCAGCGTCGATCGTGATACAGCCCTGACACAGAGCACGCAATTCTGAAACACCCGGAGAAAGTATGTATTTCAAAAGGTGAGTCCATCCCTTTCTAAAATGTTTAGTCGATGCTACTCAATGCATATCTCCATGCTTGCCACACCCGGCCCATGCAGAATTTAGCTAACATAATCCTCACCTAACGCCGCCATGTTGGAGATCGACAGCCTGCCCTGGATCCCGGAGACGTGGGCACGCAAGTTTCCGCGTGCATGTTTCGCAACGTGTCCACCTACAGGGCTGCATTGCAATGATGTAGGTCACTATCACCACTGGGGGGAGGTGTAAGCCTAGATAACGGAATTGAAGCGAGGTTCTCAAAATTAAATCATGAGAAGGGGATCTGTTGTCCAATTTAACATTTTGTACGCATGTTCACTGTGTTAATTCCATTGCACGATGACACTAATATGATGGTCGCTTAGGGCCCCTGGCCCCCGACCAAAAAGTTCTAATACTTTTTTACAAATCTCTGTTTTAGGAACTCAGTGGGGTCTCCGCTTACTGTTGAGGGTTAGAATAGTAGAACACACAAGGTGCAATTTGCTGTTGAGGGTTAGAATAGTAGAACACACAAGGTGCAATTTAAAAATGTGGCTGTGCATCAGCAGACATTCTCTTGTTATGTCAGTCACTCAATTAGCCATGTCAGCTAACAATTAAGATTGGTAAATTAGTCTAGCCAGCGATCTAAACTTCTGGTAATCATGGCTGAATACCGACCAGGCACACAGGGCATGTGCCCAGGGTAGGGATGTGACAAATTGAAAATTTTTCTTAATTATTAAACAGCATGAAATCCCACATGAATTCACAATGCAGCTGCTGCCAGCAACGGTTTGGTCTCACGGTGCTTCCCTTTCAGATGGTTAAGCATTGCACCTGTACTACCATTACTGTACCTCATTTCCTTCTCAATTAACTACTCAAACTATTGCCATACAAGACTTCACAGCTGTCGCTTGCCTTTCTCTGACATTAGTTTTTTCTGTTAACAACGATGACGTAGTGGTGAAGTCGACTCCAAAATAATTGATTCCTCGAATCCTTGCAATTCGCCGCCCGATGTCAACGCCCATTTCTGAGTGTCAAGATTAGACTGGTAAGATTCACTATTTTTGGAACGGAGGAGACTGATTAGTTGCTGTACCTAGGAGAACACAAACACACGCTGGGGAGGGGCACAGTATAGGCAGGTCGGCCACTAGGCAGACAGTCAGAACCGTGCACTAGGCCTATCTATCATCAATCAAAAGCTGTATCTCGCAATGGAATGCTGTATCTCGCAATTTCTTGGCTTGCAATGTCTTGCAACTTAAGTAAAGCAGGGCCTATCATCACAGCGTGGTAGCCAAGGCACCTAAACAGAGGACAAGTTGAACCTTGCACTTCAACACTCTTAGTTGCGGAGATTGACCCCACTATGCTGTTTGCTTTTTGCATCTACATCATATCGCTGAGTTTACTTTTAAATTACACAACTTCCCCCTGGCCTTTATAGCCTATCATCTAGTTAGGCTATAAAACATGTTTTGTGATAAATGTTTTTGTTAAGGATCACAATTTCATTTCAACGTTTTCTCTGCCCCGTGGCAAACTTAGTAGAATTGCATGAAATTTGTTTCAAAATTGCAAAACTTCTCTATTCCCCATAGCAACATGTGTCGAATTACAGGAAATTAACTTTAACATAAAACATTTTCTCTTTGCCATCAAAATGGGGAGGGGGGGCACTAAAATGTCCAATATCAAATCTCGCCTAGGGCCCACAAAAGGCTATAGGGCCGGGCCTGTTGGGTGAGTGACAGCGGGTGTAGAGTATCACATAAGCCAGTTGTTAGGGCCAAGGTGCGGTCTTAACTCCCTCTCTCATTTCCTTGGTCACCGCATCCAAGGCCTGAAATACTTAGTATCTCCAAAACACTTCAATCAGTGTTTTGAAAACAGTGGCTCCCACATGCATTCCACACAGTAGCCTTTAGACTTTGGAGTACAATGTAACTGTGATACGACTTTGTAATGAAAGAAATGGATGACCAAGGTTATCTAATTTTGTTTGACTTAATGTGCTCGTTTGACATATGGCCATTAGGTTGTGCTGGACAAATATCTCATGATGTACTTTCTTTCTGTCAAGTGAAAAGATACAGCTGTTGTAGTAGAAGACAAAATGAGGAAAGCTCATTTTTAACCCTCACTTGCAAAACTGCATTATTGACGTCTTTATGGGTGTTTATCGATATTTGTCCAAGGCCAAAGTATTTTAAACATATGTGTACAGTATATCAAATGTACTGTATTTGTTTATGCCTTGATCCTCATTACTGTGGAAAACACTGGTGAACGTCAGAGTTTCTACTCAATGACAAGACAGGAAATCCTGGTCTGATTGTGTATGGGTGTCTATGTGAGTGTTGCTTTTTAAATCATAAGTCAATGCAACATTGTGAGGTCCGACTAATTATTGGGCTGATTTAGTTTGACTGCACCATTGTATGTTGCTTAGCTAGAAGCTGCTGGTGTATGACAGAGTGGAAAACCAGTCAGTCGAGCTCATGCTCTCTCTTCTATCACAGGGTCCTTGTTCCAGCACAGGGACATGGATGCCAGTCAGTCAGTGGTTGGTTGAGCTAAGCTAGTGGAGCATTGCTTCTTTGCTCTGTGTTGCCTGGTACTTTAAGATAGTTTTTATGGTGCTGACCTGTCTTCCTGGAAATATTTTCAATGTGGTTTCTTTGTGTGTGTGTGTGTGAGAGAGATCGGGGGGAGGAGGGGATAATTGATGACAGATTTGTTTTTGTATACTACCAGCAGTATACTGTATTGTGTACAAGATGTGGGTACCATTTCTAAAGAATAGGCTAGATGGGATAATAGACAAATATTTCAGAACATTCTTCATTGGAAAATAATTTTGGGATTTAGATTCTTGTCAGTGCAAGTGGGTTCTTGTCCTTTTTGTTTTTGGATTGGTCCACTGAAAAGCAACAGACAGCACCTGCCAATTGACTACTGTAAGTACTTTGTTTGCATGTTTCAACAGCATCTCATTATGATTAGTCGTACTCTATCAATGTGTTGCCTGTGTGTACAGACAGATACAGTACCATGGACAATTGAACACTTCTCAAACTATTAATAATAACAAATTGGACTTGTTCAAGGACATTGAGTGCACAGTTCCATAGATTTGGTAGTAAAACAGATGTCTCATTTTGCTCTCACCTCCACCATCAGTTTGCTCTAAAGCCCTCCAGATATATGTGTATTCCGCACAGTTCCGACGCCCTTTAGCAATGACATTATATTATGATATTTATTACGGTCCATGGGTTCTGCTGATTGGCTTCACAGTGCAACACCACCAGCTCAGTTGTTATAGGTCTCACCTTATTAGTTTCCAGATGTTATTTTAATATTAAGCCATATCAGTAATATCAATATTTTTAGCAATGAGCCTTTCACTCTAAATGTGTAATTGGCATGTAATAGCCAAAACGAATGAATTCCACTGAAAGCTTAACAAGTCATAATTGTGCATCCAAGATGATCTCCCTCGGGAACAGCGTGGCCAGGTTCACTCAAGATAATTCAGTGGTTATTGACAGGATCATTTTATCATATGTTTTTGCACAGAAAGCAGAAGGAATGTGGCTCAAGTTCATTACATCATCAAAAGATTGACTTGAACACTGTCTCTTTAGAAAGAACCACACTGACCATGCTTGATTCGCTGGACTTAGTTAAGTGCTTTTAGAGGTTTGGAAGAGCACACAATTTGTTTATTGTACTATTTAATTGAGATAAGTCAAGTTAAAAACAATTTATCCTTATGACTTGTCAAGCTGTGTTTGTGTTGTCTTGAGAAAATATGCAATCGCAGATGTCAGTGACCTGTTAAAAGACATTGGATAGGCCAGAAAGATGCACTAAACCTGGGGGAGGTCGGTAAAGCCATAACTGCAGCGGATGTGCAGCTGTACTGAATTGGACTCTGCTATTTGCACTAACATCACCGCTCGTGCACCACAAAAGGCAGGCCTGTCAACATCGCAAAAGGTGTGCAGACGAACCACATGATTGAGTAAAGATCTGTTCCTTCACACCCCTTGCTCTGTAAACAAGAGTTGAGTAAAAGCCTGGTGATTGAGTTGAATATGATTTTACAGAGCTAAGTTGGATGTTTGCTGTGGATCACGCTCCATCTGAAACTGTTCAAGCGTGTGCAGGAGTGGCAGTTAATCACAATATTTAAGCTCAGTTTTAATGACACCCTCCATTCTCCCACTGTCACTCTTGGCAGGCAAACTAGTCTCTTGAGGTTTTACAGATGCCTGGCTCATGGAAATCTTAACTCTCCTCATCCTCACTGATGAACACCGATGAGGGGAGACAGAGGAATCTAGGTTGGGAATCTAAGATACAGGACTCCATTTACTGTCCTGGGTTTGTTTTTGTCGCTCACACATGATTGATACGGACTATCTCCAACTCTCCCAAGAGAAGCGGCAGGGTAGCCTAATGGTTAGAGCGTTGGACTAGTAACCGGTAGGTTGCAAGTTCAAACCCTCGAGCTGACAAGGTACAAATCTGTCGTTCTGCCCCTGAACAGGCAGTTAACCCACTGTTCCTAGGCCGTCATTGAAAATAAGGATTTGTTCTTAACTGACTTGCCTAGTTAAATAAAGAATAAATAAATTCCCCATTCGCTGCTACTGTAGCAACAGGCTACCGCACAGGAGGGTCTTTGAGCAAAGTTTTATTACATTGAACAGTAGTTGAAGTCTTAAGACTACTTGTAGGAGCCATCCATACATGTTCACATGTGAACCTTAAAAATGACATCACTATGATGAAGTTTTGTTGAGAGAGTGTTGTTGGCTGATATCCTCACCAATACCATGTGAGGGAATAGTGATCTGGGTCCATTCAAAACAGCAGCCAGTTTTCATTATTTTGTTGTTAGCAGTTTTGTCAGCTTTGAGTCAATTCTCTTAATTATCTGAATCCTTGAGAATTCATCCCTGTCTGTGTTGATGGGCACAGAGCCAACTCAATGAGCATTGAGCCAACTCAATGCTCAGCTCAAGGTAGCTAGTATTTCTTGGTGTGTCTGCCTGGCCTGTCTGGGTCTTGATGATGAATGTGTTATCTCAGCAGTAATGTCTACAGTCAGGAGATAATGTGCCTGTTGTGCCAGATACATAGCAGGCTTCAAAATGTAGGGCCCACTTAAGGTCATAATATCACCCTCATGGTATATAATGCATCATCATCATCTGGAGCCCAGTTTTTCCATTTATTAAATCTGGATCAGAATATTCTGTCATCTTCTTCTTTTTTGTGATCCAGGATCAGATCAGATTAATCTGGCTGTTTTTTTGTTTTTAGCATTTTTTCCCCCAAAACATAATCTAATAGGATCATTCTGATCCAGATACCACAATATCAAGATCACAGAATCAGGATTTTCAGTGGTTTGAACAGGCCTACACCTTTTCATCTACTGGACAGGTAGTGGTACTACTTCTACACTGTCATAAGGAAACAGTGATGAGCATACTATATGAATAAAGGTACTTTGATTAATAGTAGAGCCTGAATATATATATATATATATATATATATATATAACAACTGACCACAATTGTTAAATGTCAGATTGGATGACCAAATCCTTATCCCTATCCAGGGGCCAAATGTAAAAAAATTAGATCTGGATTTCATCTATCGGATAGAATTAAATGCATAGAATGAGGAGTCTCAAGAAATTTGGCTTGGCCCCAAAATCCCTCTCAAACTTTTACAGATGCACAATTGTGAGCATCCTGTCGTGCTGTATCCCTGCCTGGCACCTGCACCACCCGCAACCGCAGGGCTCTCCAGAGGGTGGTGCAGTCTGCCCAACGCATCACCGGGAGCAAACTACCTGCCCTGCAGGACACCTACAGCACCCGAGAGACTTTTATCTCACGGCCATCAGACTGTTAAATACCCATCACTAGCCGGCTTCCAGCCGGTTACACAACCCTGCACCTTAGACGCTGCTGCACTATATACGGACTTGGAATCACTGGCCATTTTAATAATGGAACACTAGTCACTTTAATAATGTTTAAATAATGTTTACATACTGCTTTACTCATCTCATATGTTTATGCTGTATTATATTGCTGAAATCCGATCAGATAACTTATGAAAAACTGGGCCCTGATGATTGGCAAATATCCTCTGATTCTTATAGGTGGGGAAATTAAAATGGAACAATGGTTCATGTTACTGTTGTGCATTTAATTAAATACCTGATGTCAGCTCAAAAAAATGACCTGTTTTGTTCCCACGGGGCATGTTTTGTATAAACAGACCAGATATGGTTTAAACATCCTGATCCTACCAAACTGTCAAGTCTCTTTTTCCTGTTTTCATAAGAGCATTTAGCTGGCGTTTGAAAAGTTAGCCGGAGAAGCCCTGGGAGGAGGTCTAGTCCTCTTACGTAACACCAGGGTTAAGTGAGCAGTGAAAGTGCAACTGAAATGGTATCGGTTGAATTCGTACCGTGTCAGTTGACACTGTTCTGTCATGTCCAGGTTTAAGCCTTAGCAGCATTCTCATATTCCTTCACTATGACTGTTTGTCCTGTGCTGCGTGCACATAATATGTGTGAGTGTGAGAAAGCCCTGCTGTTATGTCTGTGTGTCCTGTCTTCTGTGAGTCAGCCTTTTTAAAAAATAGTTATTGAATATTCGAAACATACAATATACTTGCAGTGAAGCCGCTCAATAACTACATCATACCAGTCATCCAACAGATTTCCATTCAGAGCGACACACAGAAGCATCCAGGGTCAATGCCCTATTCAAGGGCATGTTGACCGATCTACCACCAGAAAAAAACAAAAATATCAAAAAATAATACATTTAAAACAAAGGACATCAAGGACAACTAAAATCATAACAGCAATGCCAACTGTATTCCAATCCAAGATGGCGTAGCCGTGCAGATGTGGTTTGTTGTCCTCGTTTACTGTATTTTTGTCTTTTTTTTGTATATATTCCAATTTATTTTTCAATCACTCTTTTCTATTTTTAAATTAAATATACCTTCCGGTAACCCGCCTCACTTAATATGACACGGAGCAGGTATTTTTTTTTTAGACCCTATAGCCAAAACTTTCATCAGTTAATTAGCTAAGTTACGAGCCTTTTTGTCATTGTTAGCCACTGCTAGCGGCCTTTACCCTCTGCTCAAGCACCAGCCGTTTTTTTTAGCCTGGATAATACCTGCCAGCCTTGGACTGTTTTTCTCCAATACAATGCCAGATTCCTGCCGTAAACCCCTGGACCATTGATCATTACAGCTAGCTATCTTCAACTGAGTGACCAAGCCCCGAAGCTAGCCCTGAGCCAGGCACATCTCCCGGCTAGCAAACGAAATTCCCACAACTACAATACCTCTTTCGCCATCTGGCCCAGTCCCTTCATCGACACGGCGCCCCGCTGTAACACCACGACTGGTCCGCGGACGTAATTCCATCGGTTGTGCCTTCAATCAGCCTTTGCCGGACGACGGAGCAGGCGCTTCTACTTACCCCGGCCTGTTAACTTTAAATGCCGTGTCTCCCGCGTGCTAGCGTAGTAACGACTACCTAGCGGTTTCCCTGTTTCATCTGTTGCTGTACACTGGACCCTATGATCACTTGGCTACATAGCTGATGCCTGCTGGACTGTTCATTTATCACGGTCCTCTACTTTGTTTACCTTTGTTTATCTGTCATCCCTCGCCCCGAACTCAGGCCCTGTGTGTAGTTAACCAACCCCTCCCTGCACATTCATCGCCATTTTACCTGTTGTTGTTGACTTAGCTCATTAGCTGTTGTTGTCTTACCCGTTGCTGACTTAGCTAGCTCTCCCAATCAACACCTGTGATTGCTTTATGCCTCACTTTATGTCGCTCTCAAATGTCAATATGCCTTGTATACTGTTGTTTAGGATAATTATCATTGTTTTAGTTTACTGCGGAGCCCCTAGTCCCACTGTATATGCCTTAGATGCCTCCGTTGTCCCACCTCCCACACATGCGGTGACCTCACCCAGTATAACCAGCATGTCCAGAGATGCAACCTCTATTATCACTGTGCATGGGCTTACCTTCACTGTACCTGCACCCCACCATACCCCTGTCTGCACATTATGCCCTGAATCTATTCTACCACGCCCAGAAATCTGCTCCTTTTATTCTCTGTACCCAACGCACTAGACGACCAGTTTTGCTATCCTTTAGCCGTAACCTCATCCTTCTCCTCCTCTGTCCTTGTGGTGATGTGGAGGCTAACCCAGGCCCTGCGTGTCCCCAGGCACTCTCATTTGTTGACTTCTGTAATTGAAAAAGCCTTGGTTTCATGCATGTTAACATCAGAAGCCTCCTCCATAAATTTGTTTTACTCACTGCTTTAACATACTCCGCCAACCCCGATGTCCTTGCCGTGTCTGAATCCTGGCTTATGAAGGCCACCAAAAATTCTGATATTTCCATAGCCAACTACAACATTTTCTGTCAAGATAGAACTGCTAAAGGGGGAGAAGTTAGCTTGCGAAGTGCTGTCATACTTTCCAGGTCTATGCCCAAACAGTTCGAGCTTCTAATTAAAAAAAGGAATCTCTCCAGAAATAAGTCTCTCACTGTTGCTTCCTGTTATAGAACCCCCTCAGCTCCCAGCTGTGCACTGGACACCATATGTGAATCGATTGCCCCCCATCTATCTTCAGAGTTTGTTCTGTTAGGTGACCTAAACTGGGATATGCTTAACACCCCAGCAGTCCTACAATCTAAGCTAGATGCTCTCAATCTCACACACATTATCAAGGAAACCACCAGGTACAACCCTAAATCCGTAAACATGGGCACCCTCATAGATATTATCCTGACCAACTTGCCCTCCAAATACACCTCTGCTGTTTTCAATCAGGATCTCAGCGATCACTGCATCATTGCCTGCATCCACTATGGGTCCGCGGTCAAATGACCACCCCTCGTCACTGTCAAACGCTGCCTAAAACACTTCTGCGAGCAGGCCTCTCCAATCGATGTGGCCCAGATATCCTGGAAGGATATTGACCTCCACCCGTCAGTCGAGGATGCCTGGTCATTCTTTAAAAGTAATTTCCTCACCATCTTAAATAAGCATGCCCCTTTCAAAAAATTTAGAACTAAGAACAGCTATAGCCCTTGGTTCACTCCAGATCTGACTTCCCTTGACCAGCACAGAAACATCCTGTGGCGGACTGCACTAGCATCGAATATTCCCCGTGATATGCAACTTTTCAGGGATGTCAGGAACCAATACACACAGTCAGTCAGGAAAGCAAAGGCGAGCTTTTTCAAACAGAAATTTGCTTCCTGTAGCTCTAACGCCGAAACGTTTTGGGACACTGTAAAGTCCATGGAGAACAAGAGCACCTCCTCCCAGCTGCCTACTGCACTGAGGCTAGGTGACACGGTCACCACCGTGATTTCAATAAGCATTTCTTTATGGCTGGCCATGCTTTCCTGCTGGCTACCCCTGCCAACAGCTCCGCACCCCTCGTAGCTACTTGCCCGAGCCTCCCCAGCTTCTCCTTCACCCAAATCCAGATCGCAGATGTGCTGATCCAGGAAAACCTGGACCTGTACAAATCATCTGGGCTAGACAATCTGGACCCTCTCTTTCTAAAATGATCCGCCGCCATTATTACCAGTCTGTTCAACCTCTCTCTTTCATATAGTCCGAGATCCCTAAAGATTGGAAAGCTGCCGCGTTCATCCCCCTCTTCAAACGAGGTGACACTCTAGACTGTTACAGACCTATATCCATCCTGCCCTGCATTTTGAAAGCCAAGTTAATAAACTGACCATTTCAGATCCCACCGTACTTTTTTTTTTAACCTTTATTTAACTAGGCAAGTCAGTTAAGAACAAATTCATATTTTCAATGACGGCCGAGGAACAGTGCCTATTCAGGGGCAGCACGACAGATTTGTACCTTGTCAGCTCGGGGATTTGAACTTGCAACCTTTCGGTTACTAGTCCAACGCTCTTACCACTAGGCTACCCTGTCGCCCTGCAGGGCCTTCTCCGCTGTGCAATCCATTTTCCGAGCTGGTCACGGGTGCACCTCAGCCACGCTCAAGGTACTAAACGATATCATAACCGTCATCGATAAAAGACAGTACTGTGCAGCCGTCTTCATCATCCTGGCCAAGGCTTTCGACTCTGTCAATCACCGTATTCTTATTGGCAGAGTCAATAGCCTTTCTTTCTCAAATGACTGCCTCGCCTGGTTCACCAACTACTTCGCAGACAGAGTTCAGAGTCTAAAATCGGAGGGCCTGTTGTCCGGACCTCTGGCAGTCTCTATGGGGGTACCACAGGGTTAAATTCTCGGGCTGACTCTTTTCTCTGTATATATATTAACCATGTTGCTCTTGCTGTGGGTGATTTCCTGATCCAAATCTACGCAGACAACACCATACATCTGGCCCTTCTTTGGACACTGTGTTAACTAACCTCCAAATGAGTTTCAATGCCATACAACACTCCTTCCGTGGCCTCCAACTGCTCTTAAACGCTAGCAAAACCAAATGCATGATTTTCAACCGTTCTCTGCCCGCACCCGCCCGCCTGACGAGCATCACTACTCTGGACGGTTCTGACATAGAATACGTGGACAACTACAAATACCTAGGTTTCTGGTTAGACTGTAAACTCTCCTTCCAGACTCATGAAATCTAGAATCGGCTTTCTATTTTGCAACAAGGCCTCTTTCACTCATGCCGCCAAACATACCCTAGTAAAACTGACTATCCTACCGATCCTCGACTTTGGCGACGTCATCTACAAAAAAGCTTCCAATACTCTACTTGGATGCAGTCTATCACAGTGCCATCCGTTTTGTTACCAAAGCGCCTTATACCACCCACCATTGCGACCTGTATGCTCTAGTCGGCTGGCCCTCGCTACATATTCATCGGCAGACCCACTTGTTCCAGGTCATCTACAATTCTATGCTAGGTAAATCTCCGCCTTATCTCAGCTCACTGGTCACGATAACAACACTCACCCGTAGCACATGCTCCAGCAGGTGTATCTCACTGGTCATCCCCAAAGCCAACAACTCCTTTGGCTGCCTTTCCTTCCAGTTCTCTGCTGCCAGTGACTGGAACGAATTGCAAAAATCACTGAAGCTGGAGACTTACATTTCCCTCGTGAACTTTAAACATCAGCTAACCAATCGCTGCAGCTGTACATAGTCCATCTGTAAATAGCCCACCCAAACTACCTACCTCATCCCCATATTGTTTTTATTTACTTTGCTGCTCTTTTGCACACCAATATCACTATTTATACACCATCTACTCATCTATCACTCCAGTGTTAATCTGCTAAATTGTAATTACTTTGCTATTGTGACCTATTTATTGCCATACCTACTCATGCCATTTGCACACACTGTATATAGACTTAATTTATTTTAATTGTGTAATTGACTGTACGCTTGTTTATTCCATGTTACTCGGTGTTGTTGTTTGTGTTGCACTGCTTTGCTTTCTTGGCCAGGTCACAGTTGTAAATGAGAACTTGTTCTCATCTAGCTTACCTGGTTAAATAAAGGTGAAATAAAAATATATATTTGCGTGCATGTCTGGCACTATTACATGTATGTGTGTATATGCATGTCTACAAACACCTGCATGGCATCAACCTCAGGCAAGCTGGCATTAGTTGTGAAAACACTGCCACTTAGTGTCATTCAAATGTAATTTTTATTCTTATTACTTCCACTTGTCTCCAATTCCACATACCAACCCTCAGCTTCCCTCAGCCCATCCCATCTATCTCTGCTGACCACCCACTTCGGGTTTCTACGCAACAATATCTTTCATCTGTGAGTCAGCCTTACCTGTGAGAAACACACACACACACACACCCACGTCTCCTGGCTCAGACATACAGTATCTCCAGACAGATGCCAGACCAAAGAGCATTCAACAACAAGGACAGAGCTATGATATTTTCCTGTTGCGCCTTCAGACAATCCTGAAGGCAGTGAGTTGCAAAGCTCCAACGAGAGACACCTCAGACGCTACAGTAATCTGGCCCATCAAAATGCATAATGATCAAGCAGATAATACAGTGTAAAACAATATGATAATTCAACAGATATCACTGTCAGATAACATGTTTCTTACAGTCAGGTAAATCATTCCTGGCTTCTGTGAGACCCTTGGTATAATATTTTAAGCGTTTTAGTGCTAATGTCAAGTAGCAGTTTGCAACATTCCTCCACTCTGCCCCACAACTACTGAGTCATTTTTCCACTGCTGTGTAGGCGAGAGATATTGACTGATTCCCAGCAGTAGCAGAAAGTACCCTTTTTTGGTCATATCTGACTGGAATGGGAGGCCAAAAGCCAACTAGCCCAAAGGGGGGAACACAGTTGCACGATTGCAACTTGGCCTGGGCTGCTCCTGTCTTGTTTCATAGTCAGAGCTGTCATGCCGGGAATTTCTGATTTAATACGCAGATAAGAAAAGTGATTAAGCAAGCATGAAATTATATTTATACATAGCCTGCTGGTAATTATGTATGTAATTAAACACTTTTTTTCTGTGGTATTCTGAAATGGTCCAATGGATGTTATCAGCAAATACGGGAAGTGATCTGAAATTATAATCAGGATACAAGCCAAGGCATTCCAACAGCAATATGTTTTGTTGTGGATTGGTAACGGGGAATCCCATGTGGGTCACCATTCCTGAGGAGTGGGAAGTAGCTAGGATTAAAGCAGCAGTTCTGCATGACTGCTGTGTAAAGTGCTGTGACCAGCCATGCCTGGGGCCTGGCCAGTAGAGGGGTGTGATGATGGTCCTGTGTGGCTCAGTCGGTAGAGCATGGCGCTTGCAACGCCAAGCGTCGTGGGTTCGATTCCCGCTGGGACCACCCATATGTAAAAGTAGTGGCCCCAGCCGACTTGTAAGTCGCTTTGGACAAAAGCGTCTGCTAAATGGGATATATTATGGTGACAGTCCCTTGATGATCCTGTCCTCACTGTGGTCTCCGTTAAAGCTGTGTGGTGACAGTCGCACACCTCTGACCGGTTTCCAGGCCAGAGATGGCGGCCATTTCTCACAGCTAATGCTTATGTAGAATGCTACTTATCTATTTTATAGCATAATAAAGATGGTTTACTCAGAAGCCATGAGTGTGTTTGCCCTGTTTCTCTGGCAACATTCACAAAAAACTTGCTCTGTAAACAAATAATGTATCCCATGTGTATGACAACTTTGACTTAATATTTGTTACAGAGCAAGTTTTCTGTGATGGTTGCCACAGCAACTGGGCAAAAACAGGATTGTTATGCCTTAAATGACCCCATTGCCTCTGAGTAAATCAAACCTCATGCCAACCTGATGGATGTACGCTAATTTCGTCAGTAAAGTCAGTCAATAAACACAAACCTTATCCTCTGAACACCAGTCCTCCATTTCTGTTGTAGCCCCAGACCTGATTCAACATGTCAACTAATCATCAAGACCTCCATGAGCGGGTTTGTCTGGGGTTACAACAAAAGTGTGTGCTGTTGGGGGTACTGACTGGAAAACATTGGTCTATGTAACAAATGCCTTTTGTAATGGAGCTCCATGAAAGAAGAGCTCACTTAACATCCAACACGTTACTAGGGTGATGTCAAGACAAAGTATTGACACAATGTCCTAAAGACCAAGGACCTTCACAACAAATATACCCATATAACAAATAGGGGGGAGAGTTGTCTCTAAGATGGATTCCTAGACCACTAGCACTCAGACAGGGCTGTGGACAGGACTCTGAGGGAATGTCTGACCTAATCATCAAAGTACTGTTGACATTTAACCCCATGACTTGGTCTCCACTCCCTACATTCCTCTGGCCTGACTTGTACCTCTGTCTCAGTGCCCAGATACAAAGGAATGTAAATGGGGTGGACAGGACTACCCAAGACTATGTTTTCCACTCATAACGGAAACTAGCTGGAATTTGTTTTCCAATGTCTTGTCCAGAACAGGTTGACACAGTGAACCTGTCGTGTCCATGGTCCTTTCATGTTGGTGGAAAGATCTGTTGATGAACTCAGCAGGTGTGAAGGTGTGGGTGGGTGGACCATTGTTCACTGTAAATATCGACTCTCCCTTCCTGCTATAAAATTCCTTTCTCTACACGGTATTCACATGGAAAAGTATAGTATTTGTTGCACACAAGGAACTAAAGGACCCTGAGCTACTGTAGCCAGACACCATTACCACATGTTTTAAACATTTACCTTCAATTCTGGAATCTGTGGTAGTTACTCATTCAGCGAATGCCAAGGTTGGGATTTAGATTCCGTGCTTACATTGGTACTGGCATAGAATAACAAGTTCACATTTCTTTAGTTTCATTTCATGATAGTTTGTGAATCATTTCTGAGTTTATTTCAAAATTCATTTTACTACCAGATCTGTTTTCATGGAAACTCCTCACAGATTTACTGGAAGAGCTCATGCACATTGAAATCTTAGAGCAAGAAGTAGAAGTTTGGTTTCTTTGTATTTTTAGCCAAAAGGGGTAATCATGTTAGTTGTACTATACTGTGTGGCTGTCTGTGACTGGTCGTTGACTTCCCTGGTTGGACTTTCCACTGGGACAGACCACTGTGACCAGACTGAGTGACTCATGCACTAACAAAGCAGCCAAAACACGTCTTTGTGCGGTTCGCCTGACATTTCCAGCTCTTCATGCATCAGAAATGGAAAAATGAAATGGAGGAAGAGACCGGCAGCTAGCTGGGCAGTGGCCTCTTTCCCAGTTCTGTTCTTACTTAATCCACCCGTTTCCCTCCCCGTCTTTCCCCTCTCTCTGAGCAGTCTGGGAGGAAACGCTGCCCATTCTGACTCTGAGCAGAGGCCACACCCTACAGATGTGTCTGGTAGAGAAGAGTGGTTATTAGCAACCTTTGACCAAAAATGTATGACTCACGCTTGAAGTCTGTTATTCTGAAGTGACTGTTCGTCATCTGGTGCTGCAGGGTTGTTTATGTACTCTGAATGAAGTTATAAAATAGGCTGAGATAACTGGCCAATTACTTTGCGCTGTTTAGTCTTTGCCTGTCTCTCCCTTTTCGCTAAGTTTGCTTTTTTTCCACCCAGAGTGAAGCCAAAGATGTTTTCCCTCCTACGCTATAATAGAATTCTGTAAAAACACAATTTGATGTATGAATATATTTGGCCTACTTCCTCCAAGGAAAAACTCCATGAAACATTCCTGTGTATTCCTTTGAATTGAATGGGATGAGAGACAGAATAATAGTGTGGATGATCTATTTGGACCTTAAGGGCTCACTTGTGATAAACTGCATGGCTGATCTCCTGGCCAGAGAGTCCGGTGGAGCCCAGCGAAGCAGAGGAATGGCAGGTATGCAGTATAGATATTCTGCATGCCCCATCTGGAATCAGTTTGGAATGCTCTGTCTCCCTGATACACCCGCTGCTTTGCTTTCATCCCTCTAATGCAAGGCGGCTGGAGATCTCTGGCTCTAACAAAATATATCTGTATGTGTGTGGAGGACAGCTATACAACACGAGCCAGTGCATGGTCAGGTAGAGAGGAGGAACCACCATCAGCAGACTGACTTTTACACATCTTTTACATAACTGGAATGCAGGAGGAGATAAGATAATCATGGCAACAATATTTTAGGTGTAATAACCTCTCAACCTTTGCTTGATATTTTGGTCTATTTTTTTTTTCTTCTTAATTGAACAATATTCTAACTAACCAATACAAGGGGATCACCATAGAGACCAAATGATACTTAAAACAAACAATATGCAGACTAGCTAATGTGAAGGAAAATAAACCAAAGCAAGAGTGCACTGTGAGTAATAATGTGAAATAGCATGGGAATTGAGGCCCAGTCCAGCAGTCGGGGGTTATATAGAAAACTTTGGGTCAAAATGAAGAATAAACAGAGATTTCATGAGATTTTTTTTGTTTTGTTGTCTAGACTGGGAACAGAGCTGGATGAAGTGTGCTGAAGTGACATAGGGACAATTATTTATACAGCTCTATAAAAGTTTGTGAGATTTTAAGTTTGTTGCTTGAGTAATAACGCTTTTCACCTCACATCAACTTTGCAGGTCTTCTGTATGCATTTAGAGGAAACAAACAGACTTTTCATAATGTACTATACATGTTACACTAAATGAAATATGACACACACACACACAGACAGCCAGTGCATTGTTTATTGTAATTGTCTCTTATCATTTTTGAACAATGAACTGTTATTCTACGAGTGTTATGGTGTGTCATGATGAGTATGATAATGATGAGAGAGAAGATGTTTCTTGACTGGGTAGTTATCTTTTCCATCCATCAGTGTCTGGGTGACAACCACAGTCTTTGTTCAGAAATATTTTGTAGTTTTTTTCTCAACAATATCTTAATTTTTAAAGCACAGATGAAAACAAAGATCCATTGGATACTGTAACTAAAACAGTCATATCACTTTCCATATCAGGGCTCCAAAATAACCTTTGTAGGTGCATCGTTTAATCTCAGAGCCGTTTCCAAGACCATCGTTATTAACATTGCACTTGAAAATGTTTGGAATCTAACGCCTGCCTCAGACCACTCATTGAACAGCTAAGTGGATCGTTAGTAACTGCTTACTGACTGTATGCTGCACTATTAGCTACGTTAGTTCTATTCACTATGTTTACTATGACATTACTTTAGCTAATATGGCGACAACGATGTAGCGGTTATGATATGATGGTTTGGCTTGGAAAGTTTTTTTTGCCTGGTCACAGACAGCTGATGTGTTCTACAGGGAAGTCCACAAGCAAAGGGAAAAGGTGAGAGGAGAAGAAATATAATGAGCTGTTTGTGCCTACGGAAGTGAACTGTTTGCATGTGATCAGGGGATGTATTCATTCCACCGATTCTGTTAAACGTTTCTTAAATGGAACAAAATGGGGATAAACATACCTGAATTTGTCCAATAGAAAACTTTTGTTTGTAACTAATGATTACAGCCAGATCAGCTAGATGCAGTCAAGTGTGTGCAAGGCGGTATTTAATGTGTAACTGTCAGTGACACGTGGACAGTCTATCACCTCAAATCTTTCTCTCGACCTGTGCACCTACGTTGTCAACTTTCATTCATAGGCTAGGTTCTACGTTAGAACCTCATAATGGGTATAGGGAAAATTTGAGTATAATGTAGTAGTCTGATCCGATCAACGTTACATTGAACTAGGTGAATGGAATATGAATGACAGTCATCCAATATGCTGTAATAGAAATAAGGCCATACTCATTAAAAATTGTCCTCCCTCATCTCAAAATGGCACCGACCGCCACTGATGGATGCCAAGGGAAGCCAGGCTTCCCCCAAAAATGTACCAAGAAAAAAATACTACGTATAGCTACAATGTATGAATTCATGGTTGAATCAGATTTACCGTTATAATCATTAGCTAGTACGGAGAATTGAAGTAAAACTACAAGTCCAAATCCCTATCTCCATCAATGGCTAATTTAGGAAAGGGCCAATAGGCTAACTGTCATGGCTGTCGAATGATGAGGACCAAGGTGCAGCGTGGTGAGCGTACATTTTACTTTATTTAAGAATGACGGCGACAAAAAACCAAACCATACAAAAAACGGCCGTGAAGCTAAAGGCTATAGTGCCAACAAACAAAGACAACTTCCCACAAAAAGGAGGGTAAAGGGCTACCCCTTAGGGCTACAACGATAGACGGCTGTCCCTGATTGAGAACCATACCCGGCCAAAACATTGAAATACAATCATAGAAAAACTAAACATAGAATGCCCACCCCAAATCACACCCTGACCCTGACCAAACCAAATAGAGACATTAAAAGGCTTTCCAAGGTCAGGGCGTGACACTAATGTTAACTAGCTGCACATGAAAGTAAGTTAGGCTAGCGAGCAAGCATTATAGCCAGGTAGTCCAAGACAACAAAAACTAATAGTGTGTACTGTATGACATAGTCATAGATCATTTCGGTAACATGAAAAAAAGGAGGATGTCATTGGCGTTTCTCTGCAAGTAGGGTGAGTCAACATGTTTTTTTCTACTTGAACACACTCACAGAAATCAGAACAATGGAAAGCAACATTATATTTAGCTTACATTGATCGGACTAAATTGTTCTTGGAATATTTTAGTTGTCACTGTATTAGACTAAGTTTGTTTTGATTTGTCTTGTTTTGATTTGTTTTGTTTTGATGATGTTTAAAATGTTGAAGTTGAAATGACGCAGAAATTAGTGGAGGCAGCTGGGTCATTCCTACAATGTGGTGCCTTTTCTGTCCCCAGGAAATATCTCTTCTTATTTAGTGTAAAATGTGTATTCCAAAAGGCTGTCCTCTTTACCTTAAAAATACAAAATATAGATCTTGCAAGGAAATTTTGCATTTTGTTTCAGTGGATGTAGGCATTTTTTCCATGTCCCTGGGTGTTATTCCATGAGAAATATACGCCTTAAAATAATATTTCAAATTTGTTATTATTTTATAGTGAAATTATTACATTTAAGTTATTTTTTTCATGATTATTGTATTTATTATTTTATTTAAGATTTATTTAAGAAAACTACCCCTTTCAAAAATGTCACCACATTCAGGAAGTGTCATAATTTCTTTGGTGGGAAAACAATGGTGCAAAGGTACATACATATACTGAACAAAAATATAAATGCAACATGCAACAATTTCAACAATTTTACTGCGTTACAGTTCATATGTGATCCGTTTCAGGAAACTAGGCAATTTTCTCAAATACGAGGTTACAGAATTAATTTCCCATTGTTCCTCATGCAGTATATGATATACTGTACCTGTTTGTAACTCTTTGTCTCTGCTTTTATCCAATGTAAAAAACATAATTTCAAATGTTGCTACATAAGACCGAATCAAGGTGGTCGGTCACATAAAAGGAAATCGGTCAATTGAAATAAATACATTAGGCCCTAATCTATGGATTTCACATGACTGGGCAGGTGCATCGCTATGGGTGGGCCGAGGAGGGAAAAGGCCCACCCACTTGGGAGCTAGGCCCACCCACTGGGGAGCCAGGCCCAGCCAATCAGAATGAGTTTTCCCCCACAAAAGCGCTTTATTCCAGACCGAAATACTCCTCAGTTTCATCAGCTGTTGGCTGGTCTCAGACGATCACACAGTTGAAGAGGCCGGATGTGGATGTTCTGGGCTGGCATGGTGAGGCCAGTTGGACGTACTGCCAAATTCTCGAAATGACTTTGGATGCGGCTTATGGTAGAGAAATTAACATTCAATTATTTGGCAACAGCTCTGGTGGGCATTCCTGCAGTCAGCATGCCAATTGCACACTTCCTCAAAACTTGAGACATGGCATCTGTGGCATTGTATTTTGTGACAAAACTGCACATTTTAGAGTAGCCTTTTATTGTCCCCACAAGGTGCTCATGTGTAATGATCATGCTGTTTAATCAGCTTCTTGATATGCCACACCTGTCAGGTGGCTGGATTATCTTGGCAAATGAGAAATGTTCACTAACAGGGATGTAAACAAATTTTAGAGAAATCATATTTTTGTGCATATGGAAAAAATTCTGGGATCTTTTATTTCAGATCATGAAACATGGGACCAACACTTTACATGTTGAGTTTATATTATTTTTCAGAATAAACACATCTATTTTTCCATGTTTCATGTTGTCAGTCTGTATGTCCCACTCAAATTAAATTTGTTTTATTTTTTAGTAAAGAAAATTAACCAAATTTCAAAATGTTAGTGAAATTAAAATCCTGTTAAAAATGTTCACCATTATACTAGCTCAATCTTGTTCACTCACAGCACTATGGCTAATTCGGGCTCCAAATGTTCACCTTGTTAGGTTCCACCCTGTTAGGATTATGCAGGTTGGAAATGCAAAAAAACAACACTTGACCAATATGTTTTTCTGAAAGCCAAACATATATGATAGAATACGAAATCAAAAATAAATATTTTTTCCCCAAAAGTTATGAGATCCTGTTTTCTTTGTGACTGGTGTGACTGGTGGTACAGTAGTCTCCAGTGTTCAAAATCAATAGTTGTTTAGTCGTCTGAAAAATTCATATGATTGACCATGCTGTAGGTCATGTAACTGTTTGTTACATGCAATATGCTTTGTGGACTAAACTAGATAATGTTGTTTTGTGATGTAACAAAAAGGTGTGGTTGAATTCTGCCACTGTCTTTTTATTGTCTCGGCCTTAGGCCTATACAGTATACCACAGTTGCAAGGTATATGAACTAACAGGTTACAGAGCAAACAACACAATTATCACAACAACACGGGTTGTAAAATTGCTTTTTTCCCTGGTTTCCCCAGTGATTTTTACCCACGCATTGCGACTAATCGACGCATGCCTCAGCGACGCACATAGCAAACGTTCTCTCTGCATGATGCTTTGAGAAACGTATATTCAGCCGTCGTAGGAAAGATGCATTGTTAAAACACTTGCAAGCCTAAATTCAGTCGCTATCGCGGAACCGGGCCCAGACCTGAGCCCTTGTACAGTACATATGGTATTTTCATGAAAACTAGTGTGTATCTAATTAGCAAATATGATGCTTCCTATGCCTCATAAAAAAGCAAGCGAACAAAAGATCAATACCCAGCTGGTCATGTAGCTCCACCTGCCATCTCTACAGTGCGATTTCACTCCCCGTTCCTATCGTGATGTTGAGCAGGACCTGACAGTTCTCAAATTTCAAGTTTTATTGTCACGTTCACAAGTACACAATGAAATGCCTTTCTTGCAAGCGCTTTCTCAACAATGCAGTAGTCAATATCAGTAGTTATATAAAAGAAAGTAAAGTAGAACAAAAAGACATGAGGTTCAGTTCCCGGGTCATTGCTTATACCATACTTACAATGTGCAGGGATACTGGAGAGGTAGGGGTAGATGGACCAAAACCCTATATACTGTCTATTACACCACTGGGGCCAAGATTCCTGCCATCCAGGAACTCCATACCAGGCGGTGTCAGAGGAAGGCCCTACAAATGGTCAGACTCCAGCCAACCAAGTCGTACACTGTTCTTTCTGCTACCGCACGGTAAGCGGTACCGGAGCGCCAAGTTTAGGTCCAAAAGGCTCCTTTATTAATAGCTTCTACCCCCAAGACATAATACTGCTAAACAGTTAATCAAATTAATGGCTACCCGGACTATTGGCATTGACCCCCTTTTTTACGCTGCTGCTACTCGCTGTTTTATTATCTATGATTTGTCACTTTGCCCCTACCCTACATGTACATATTATTTAAATTACCTCGACTAACCTGTACCCCCGCACATTGACTCGATACCCCTGTATATAGCATTGTTAATGTTATTGTGTATACTTTTTAAACTTTCGTTTTAGCCATTTTTTTCAGAAAATATTTTCCTACTATAAAAAAATATGCATAATTGGTTCAAGGGCTTGTAAGTAAGCATTTCACAGTAATGTCAGAGCAAAAACCAAGCCATGAGGTCGACGGAATTGTCCATAGAGAATATTGTTTCTCATGGTCTGAGAGTCCTTTAGGTGCCTTTTGGCTAACTCCAAGTGGGCTGTCAGGTGCCTTTTTACTGAAGAGTCTGGCCACTCTACCACAAATGATTGGTGGAGTGCTGCAGAGATGGTTGTCATTCTGGAAGGTTCTCCCATCTCCACAGAGGAACTCTGGAGCTTTTATCAGAGTGACCATCTGGTTCTTGGTCACCTCCTTGACCAAGGCCCTTCTCCCCTGATTGCTTAGTTTGGCCTGGTAGGCCAGCTCTAGGAAGAGTCTTGGTGGTTGCAAACTTCATCCATTTTAAGAATGATGGAGGCCACTGTGTTCTTGGGGAGCTTCAATGCTGCAGACATTTTTTGGTACCCTTACCCAGATCTGTGCCTCGACACAATTCTGTCTCGGTGTATAGACAATTCCTTCGACCTCATGGCTTGGTTTTTGCTATGACATGCACTGTCATCATGCCCATCATGGCCAATCAATTGAATTTACCACATGTTGACTCCAATCAAATTGTAGAAACATCTCAAGGTTGATCAACAGAAACAGGATACATCTAAGCTCAATATTGAATCTCATAGCAAATGGTCAAAATGTCTAAAACCTGTTTTCACTTTGTCATTATGGGGTATTGTGCATAGATTGATGAGGGAAAATAATAATTGTATCAATTTTATAATAAGGCTGTAACAAAATGTGGAAAAAGTCAAGGGGCCTGAATACTTTCCGAATTCACTCTATACGAAAAGCCGATTTTTAAAGAAATATATATATTATTTGCTTATACCCCAGCAAAAAAAAAAATATATATATATATTTAAAAAAAAGAAGTTTTAATTTAAAAAAAAAAATAAAATATATATATATATATATATATATATATATATATATATATATATATATATATATATATATATTTTTTTTATTTTTTTTTTTAAATTAAAACTTCTTTTTTTAAATATATATATATATTTTTTTTTGCTGGGGTCTCAAGACTGATAGGGTTAATAGGTACATTATTTGTAACTGATATAAGCAATTTCATAAATGTGTGAAGTGCAGCATCCTCATTACACACCACATAGAAATCACTACAAAACCTCTTGTATGATCTCCTATACACTATGTTAGGCTCAGCCTTAGGAACTTTGGTTTTCCTAGATATGGGGCCTATATTATGATCACTACATCCAATAGATGTGGATGCTACTTTATAGCAGATATCTGTAGATTTCTGTAGCGTTAGTAAACAAAAATATAAATGCAACGTGTTGGTCCCATGTTTCATGAGCTGAAATAAAAGTTCCCAGAAATTATCCATATGCACAAAAAGCACATTTGTTTATGTCCCTGTTCGTTAGCATTTCTCCTTTGCCAAGAAATCCATCCACATGACAAGTGTGGCATATCAAGAAGATGATTAAACAGCATGATCATTACACAGGTGCACCTTGTGCTGGGGGCAATAACAGGCCACTCTAAAATGTGCAGTTTTGTCACACAACACATAGCCACAGATGTCTCAAGTTGAGGATGCGTGCAATTGGAATGCCGACTGCTGAAATTTCCACCAGAGCTGTTGCCAGATAATTAATTGTTATTTCTTTACCAAAAGTCACCTCCTATGTAGTTTTAGAGAATTTGGCAGTATGTCCAACCGGCCTCACAACCACAGACCACGTGTAACCACGCCAGCCCAGGATCTCCACATCCGGCGTCTTCATCCGGGGGATCATTTGAAATTGTTGCAAGTTGCGTTTACATTTTTGTTCAGTATATATTTGAGCTGATAGTAAAGGGTGGACTGCTCACAGTGGGCTTCGTACTATGGCAAACAGTCTGTGCTAACAGTTTAGCTCCGGTTCACAGGATCATGATTACTGCTGACAACCCACTGCGCACACTGTCATTTCAAAGTGGAAATGTTGGTAATATTTGGTTGTGCCGTTGATCAATGAGATTTAAACCTTTATTCACCCACCCAAAAGACAGTTATTTAAAAATGTTCGTACTATCGAGTTTGAAAACTATACCATCAACTACATTTCAATATTGGAGTGAGGTTGAGAACACATGGTGATTTGATTTGACCAAAACACACCATGAATTCAACTAGGATTATCACCAATCCATGCAGTGTGTAATGCCAGTAGCCTTCTGAATCTTTCGTTGCAGCGGCCCAGCGTTGGCACAGGTTCTGAAATAATCAGCCGCTTTCTGGTGTCTTTCAGAGCTAGAATCAATTCTTTAAAATCCAGTTTCAGCAGTTCTGAGCTAGTTCTCTTAAAGTTGTTTCAGCCCGCATGGATTATGACAGTCAACCCACGGCAGTTGTTGTAGAATGGTAGGACGCCGCCTAGTAATGTCCTGTACTCGTGCCCCAGAATAACACATGGTTTTTGCCCCAGGAACCGAGATGTTTCTCACCATAGAGCTTCCGATGCTAACAGCAGATGAGTGGTTCAGGAGACCCCTTGAGGACCGATGGAAGCTGGAGCATGGTGGACCCGAGCCAGCCGTAAAATCCACCATGGACGATGGCGAGGCAATGCACTATCATAGCTAACCCATAGTGGTTTCGAGCGTTGGACTAGTAACCGAAAGGTTGCAAGTTCATATACCCGAGCTGACAAGGTACAAATCTGTCGTTCTGCCCCTGAACAGGCAGTTAACCCACTGTTCCTACGCCGTCATTGAAAATAATAATTTGTTCTTAACTGACTTGCCTAGTCAAATAAAGGTTAAAAAAATAGATCAAATATTACTTTAACCTATGTGATCTTTTGTAAAGCATTATCAGTAGTTAACCTATATAAGAAGATTTAGAGCAAATATGACATCCACCTTTATGAACTGTGTAAATAATTGTCCTTCTCTGCTCAATATGCATTTGTTATTAGTTTTAATTTGTTGTAGTAAAGTTGCTATTTTGACATTAACCACAATCCATTATGAAAAGTGATAACCTATAAAAGCTGTTTGTTCTATTATGCAGCAATAGTGCATGTTTGGAGTAAAATGTTCAAAGTGCACATTGAAAGACAATACTCAAGATTCCGGTAAAATTTTATTGTACAATGAAGGTACATCACATCAGGCAAATTCAATTGGACAGAAAGAAAAGTAAGATGACAATGGTAGAAAAAGAAAGTTAATAGATATACAGATATTTTACTTCATCCAATTGCTAGTTTAAAGGTCTTAAACATTGGTTAAACCAACTTCGTCCCAAATTTCTCAATTCTGAACTTAAACGTATGTATTCTTACATGCGTAAGATAAAAAAACACAAGACCCAAAAGCAAAAGAAACAATGATGAAATAAATACAATGATGAGATAGCTTTCTTCTTATATCCAGCTAGATGTTATCGTATGCCTATGAGGTGTCGATTGGTGTTCTACGTTAAGTATGACGGGGAACGATAGGTGTGGTCTCACTGTTTCCTCTCCTTGGTCTCTGTGCTGGAGGAGACAACTTTCCCATCCACCAGAGTCTGTGTGACGGTCATCACCTTGGTCTTCACTGTCCGCTGGTCCTCCAGAGCATCCTGGAGCCTTGAGAGAGGGAGATAGTTGTGAAACTGTCAGCCAACAGAAACCTAGTTTCAATATGGCTACTTGTGCTTCCAAGATAGAAAATGGCTCTTTAGATTACCATTTACCCTAATAGGCTCTTGGCTGACAACAAACCTCATTATCTTTCTCAGGTCTACTTCATTGGTTGGAAGTGCACCCTCTGTCTTACTCACTTGAAGTCTCCTCCATCCAGCAGTCTTCTGTATGTGGCGATCTCCGCCTCCAGCTTCATCTTGATGTTGAGCAGGTGCTCGTACTCCTGTGTCTGCTGCTGGATGTTGGAGCGGAGGTTGGTCAGCTCAGACTCCAGACCCACGAGGATGTTGTTCAAGGATTCCATCTCCATGTTGTAGCGCATCTCTGTGTCGCGCAGGGTTCCCTCCAGAGAACCTTTCTGTTAGAAAGAGGAAGACATTCAGGACAGATGGTTGGACTTGTAAATTAACATGAACTTAACCAATGGCATTGATGCCGTGATGTATTTTGTACACACTGGCTGGGTGAGTATAGTGTTATTGAGGGATCTTACCAAGCTTTTCTGTGAGTCCAGCTCAATCTCCAGTGTCTGTAGCTGTCTGCGGAGGTCATTGATCTCTGTGTGTGCGCCCTGCAGGGCCTCTGTGTTCTGTGACACCACAGACTGCACCTCTGTGATCTGGAAGGGATAGAGGATATTGATGTCAGTTTAAAAATCATTGGTTAAGAGGGCATTTCTGTGGCTGTGGATGTGACGGTTTCACTCCAATTTGTAAGTCGCTCTGGATAAGAGCGTCTGCTAAATGACTTAAATGTAATGTAAATGTAAAGTCAGCACTGTTAGCTGCTAGGTGTTACCCGTGTTTCGTGCCATGCTTTGAGCTCCTCCTGGTTCTTCAGGGCCTCCTTCTCATACTTGGCCCGGACCTCAGCCATGATAGCGGCCAGGTCCTGTCCCTTAGGAGCATCCACATCCACCTGCACTCCAGACTGGGAGATCATGTTACGCATCTCCATCACCTCCTGTTTGGCCAAATGGACAACAACGTTAACATTCATTAAGCAATATGTTTTCAAGACTGAAGTCAGCGTCCATGTTTAGGTTTGTTTGGGTACTCAAGGGCCCCCTGCGTGAATCCTATGGTTGCGCTGCACTTAACCGCTCCATTGCTAAATCCAAAAGATCTCACACACAACACCCCTGTCTATACAGTAAGGTTGACTTTGTCTCCTATGTAGGCATGCTAGGTCTTACTCTTGCTAAACCATTGACAAGGAATATGGTAACTATACATTTGGGGGTGCAAGAGAGGTGGGGTTGGGTCATGTGTATTATATTGGTTTGGTGGTTGGGTCAAGAGCTTACGTTGTCGTGGTTCTTCTTCAGGAAGATGAGCTCCTCCTTTAGAGATTCGATCTCGCTCTCCAGGTTCATGCGGCCCATGTTGGTGTCATCAATGACCTTCCTCAGGCCAACAATGTCAGCTTCAACAGACTGCCGGATGGACAGCTCGGACTCGAACCTGCAAGACACACAGAAAATAGCACCCGATAAAGTAACCTGGAGAGCTACGTTGGAATATTCTCTAAAGTGTCACTAATAGTATGGAGGGTAATGCAGATAATGTGGCACATCAACTGTCTTTGTTTTGTTTTCATTGGATGTTCATCATGCTGCCGTTAAGTGTGCCAGCAACTGGCTGATGGTTTTGTGCTCTACTAAGCATTACTTACTTCACCCTGAAGTCATCAGCAGCCAAGCGTGCATTGTCGATCTGAAGACACAGACGGGCGTTGTCTTTTGTGGCATCAAACACCTACCAATGACAGGGAGGAATGAGTTAAAGTCAACACACTTTTATTTAAAAAAAATTCACAACAGTTTCAATACTTTTCTGTAATGAGTATCAAAGTGAAAAGGCAGGTGTGGGAATTCCGAAAGGCCATGGCAGCCAGGATCAGGGAAGGCCAGCTACCCCACAGCCACAGTGTTTGCTCTCCATGGTACAGTAGATAAGGGTGGGGATGGATGCGTGCAGGTTACACAATCTGGGCAATCATTAACAAACAGCCAAGCTGCTGGTGAGCTAGTTGACGTGCCAGGAAGAAGGCAGCGGATTTGCATCAGGTGGGAGGTTGGTGCGTGTGTGTGGGGGATGGCGGGATGGTTACTGGGTTGGATATCCTGTTGTTCCTGGCAAGATAAGCCTTGTTTTTTGAAGGATGAACATTTGAACTAGCAACCACATCCTGGTATCATGACAAAGAAAAATAAACCTGTTGGGACTCTAATCTATGGAGTTGGGGGTCAATTAGATACCATGGGCAGTTGGTAAAGCCAACAAAGGCAAGCATTAATAGCAAGGCAAACATCAGCCCTAACTCCCTTCCTCCCCTAACCCTTTATGCAAGGCTTCATAATGAGAGCCAAAACAAGAGCAGCAGACTAAACAAATATTTAAACCATGTTGCTTTTACCATTTTATTTTTTTCAAGGCGGAGTTCAGTGTCCTTATTCAGATTTTTTTTCAAAGGGACAAAGTAATAGGAATGCTGTGGTGATAGTCTGTCCTATTTGCATTTTGTCTTTCGACATTGGTATCTGACATCTACCATATAATCTCCATATTTTGCATAGCTACTCTGTCACTTTTGGTTGTTACTTTGGCATGTTGCTTCAGCAAGGTCCAAATGGCCAATGACAGGATGACTGGAATCTTCCAGAATCCAATGGAAAGAGCTTTTCAGATTGTTTTTTAATGAAATATAGTATTAAGCATTTGCTGTATACACTAAAGTACAACAGTAACTTGTTGCAAATGCATTAGGCCTATAATTTGATTTCTAACAGTTTTTCCACCCAGATAATTAGCCTATTTTGAAGTATCATCAGCTCTCATTTACAGTTGAATTACTCACAGAATGTTCTTAAATTCCCCACAGTGTACACACATAAAGGCATTACAAACCCATATGTCAATTTTTCAGGATATATATGAATGTAACACTATCAGATGAATGGGATTGGAATGACTTAGACGGTTAGATGGACAACTTTTTAATGGCACACATTGACTCCAAAACTCATTACCATGCTCCACCCTAAAAGTAAGGACCACACCATCAAATAGTACTATAAGGTGCGAGTTCCCTTCTCTCTCATTGATACTAATGAATTGTATTTCCATTTAACTGTTATACACTCACCAAAGCAGAGAGACAATATAAAATCAACCTCTTGAACTGTAACAACTATCCTTGCTTTCATGGGGAAACTTGTCAGTATATCATTGATAATCCTTTTATTGCTAACCATCTCTGTGTCCCAAAAAAGCTAGCTGGACCCAGAACTCTGGCCATGTCGAAAGTCAGCTAGCAGAACCCCTTGGAATTCCCCTTCTTATTGCTTTATGTCTGCCTTTGGCCTTCTGCCTGGAGATGCTGGCACACTGCCATCACTGATCAGCACTGCTCTAATGAACAAACCATCTGACCTGGGTCTTTACTACCAAGGGGAATAATCTGACAAGGAAATTAAGTAGGGCCACTCTGTGTTCCCCCTTTCACTCCCAAACTACATTTTGACACTCTGTTACGCTCTTATCCATTGGGTCAGCCATTCTAGGACAGTGAACTTGCATTTTAAAGATACATTACTTCCCTAAAGCTCTATAGTATAGATTCTCCAGCATTTCTAATATTAGCCAATAGTACCTTCCTTCCTCCCACAGCCCTCTCACCTTCTTCCTCAGGTCATCCAAGATGGCGTTGTAGCGGCTGTAGTCATTGACGTCTGGGCCTCTCTTCTCCATGGCCTCCCTGATCTTCAGCTCCAGTTTGCCATTGGCCTGCTCCAGGTTCCTCACCATCTCCAGGTAAGAGGCCAGACGGTCGTTGAGGTTCTGCATGGCAAACTTCTCATTGCCCATGATGTCGGCTGTGTCCCCGCTGGCGCTCACCTGGATGCTGCTGGACATGGAGCCCCCGGAGCCTCCCATCCCCATCCCTCCCATCCCGCTGCGCACACCTGAGTAGGACACAGAGGAGATGCGGGTCCCCTGACCCCCAGCCCCACCATAGGTGCTGGCGGCCCGGTAGGCGGGAGCAGCAGAGCTGCGAGTGATGGATTGGCTGTACCCACTACCAGGTCCCCTGACGCTGCTTCGTTTGACACTCATTTTCGTTGGAGCGAGAGAGACTGAGAGAGGCACAGAGAGTTAAGAGTGGGCCAGCAGAAACCGTAGCACACAGACACACAGAGCAGGGGCAGAGAGGAAGCCGTTCTAACTATATAACCCTGCAGGCCCCCACAGTCCCTCCCACTAGAAACTCCCCTCTGCCCAAGTTCCCTCCCTCTTTCCTCTATGCCCCAAAAGCCCTTTTTTACTCCTTTGTCCTCGTGTCTGGCTTTGCTCTCTCAAAAGTGAAACTCTAAAGTACACTTCTTCAAATGTGAGTGAGATGGTACTATTTTTGTTTGCCTCAGTTTGTAGCTTTTCCTTTTAAAATCCCTTGGTAATTTGAGATTGCCATCTCTTAATTGTAATGTCACAGAATAAGTATGGAATGGTAAAACAGAATGATGGTGATCAGAAATATTTTCTGTTTATACATATTTGTGATTAATTCTGTGCCCAAATATGAAAATATATTATATTAACTGCTTGTGTGTGAACTGTAATGTATTTGTGTTCCACTCCATATACAGGGTTTCTCAATTTCCTCACTGGCATACCTTGACAACCTGGAATCACATGCAAACTGGCAGGGACATGAGTCGCATCACAAACCACACAGACAGTTAAAGGGGCAATTCAGGATTGATACCTCCATTTTTGGAACTTTTTTAAATCAATTATATATAGCTATAGCCATTGATTCTTGAAGAATATAACTTATTCACATGAGCTTTGTTCAACTGTCTTAAACCCATCAGAACCCAAAATATAAGCTTATTTTATAAAAAATAATGAAAAATTAAACAGAGTAGACCAGTTAAACCCCTCATTATAAGTATACCACATGAAATGATGTAAAGAACTGGACATGGACCTAATTGTCCTCCACCTATCTGAGGATATGAGTTCCAGACAAGCTAAACAAAAGAACAATTAGCCTAGCCCTGTGCAGACATGCAGGAACAAAGGCAACTCTAATCTTGTTGTAAACATATCCGGAAGAGACCCCCTGTAATTTTACCCGGGACATTCCCCACTGAGATATGGAAAGCTGCAATTGGCTCCCAACAAGAGAAAAGTCGTTTTTTTTTTTCTTCTCAGATGCCGTTCCCTTGGTAGTAAATTGAAACTACCCTATTCATTCTCAGAGCATAAGAACAATGCAAAGATAAGGGTGGTAAGGGTGAGCTCTCTCTCTCTCTCTCTCTCTCTCTCTATCTAGCTCTCTCTTTCTCGCACACTCGCTCCTTGTGGATATCTTAGTAGTGTACACACAGGCACCTACAGTATTTACACATAGTACCATCAATAGTATAGCAGTGTTTGGATATACCTAATAATAAGAGGCCATGAACTAACAAGCCTGTCCTACAAAGCCGATAAAATAAAGATAACTTTCTTTATGCTGCCTGTGGTATTATTGTCTCTTCCTCTCATCCCAGTAGAAGGTATTTCTGTCCCAGAGAATCAGGAAGGAGCATGAGGCAGGAAATTAAGTCAAGAAAGAATTCCTTACAAATTTAAAACAACTATCTTTGCCTCTCTTGGAGGCATATGTGTAGTTAGAACCATGAGAAACTCTGTTTTAGACCGTTTGAGAAAGTACCCTATGTACAGTAGATATTCCCTTTTGGTGTGGTGGTTATAAAATAATGGACTGTTTGATCCAAATGCAGTGAGCCATAATGTGAGTTATATTTTCCAAAGGCACAGCCACCCAGACCTCATGGTATTTTTATGGTTTGCTAATGTTAGCATTCCAAGCTCATCCAGTTGTAAGGCTGTGCCTGCAGAGTCTTGCCTGGTCCTCCCTGGTGCCACACCGGCTTGGGACACAGCGATGTTGATGGGGGCTAATGCAGATAGGGATAACTGTCTCAATGTGGCCCATCCTGTTGGAGCTTGTCTGTCTTATCTTCAGTGTTCCATCTCATAAGCAAACCACCCTGCTAACCCTACTTTCAAAATGAGTCCTCTTTTTCACAATCTTGGATAACACAGTGTTATCTTAGGCCAGGAGTCAATCTGATTGCCCTTGTAGACAGTGCAACTTGTAACCGCGTTCGCAGAGATCGCTTTCAAGCTAAACGCTGCAAATGTTGGCTCAATTGGAAATTAACTTTCAATGTCAAGCATGCTATAACTAGGATCTAACGCATGACGGATTTAATCCTGGCCTTAGCCTCTGTATGAAGCTTCCTGGTTGATGGAGACTTGGGAATATGGTGATGCAAGACTAGCGGTATCTCTATTCTCAACATAATGTCAGTAAACTCATAATAGTTTATGGTCCTTCATAAACAGGTTGTAAAAAGTGCTACTTTAATGGTTCCTGTGAAACCAAAGGACAACTTTAGTGATGAGGTCACTCTGGATAAAAGCATTAGCTAAATGACCAAAATGTGAGGTAAATGTAGCATAACGTAACTGTAGGCTACTGTGGCACCATATTGTTTCACATTATGAATGAATCATACCTTTTGAAAAAACTTTGGAAAGCAGGTGTATAGATAGGGTTGCCTGACAACTTCACGATCATTTTGAGCCACAATGTGCACGCAGGGGTAAAAGGCAGTGTGTTTGTGAACGGTCAGATAGCTGGCAACAATGAAAAGAAGCTGCCACGTGGGCAATCGTACATGGCTCGTTTCAGCTACTGTTGTGGTATCTTGTTCTTGATACCATTTTGTGTTTGGACTTAGACATGATACAGTGCCTTGCGAAAGTATTCGGCCCCCTTGAACTTTGCGACCTTTTGCCACATTTCAGGCTTCAAACATAAAGATATAAAACTGTATTTTTTTGTGAAGAATCACCAACAAGTGGGACACAATCATGAAGTGGAACGACATTTATTGGATATTTAAATTTTTTTTAACAAATCAAAAACTGAAAAATTGGGCGTGCAAAATTATTCAGCCCCTTTACTTTCAGTGCAGCAAACTCTCTCCAGAAGTTCAGTGAGGATCTCTGAATGATCCAATGTTGACCTAAATGACTAATGATGATAAATACAATCCACCTGTGTGTAATCAAGTCTCCGTATAAATGCACCTGCACTGTGATAGTCTCAGAGGTCCGTTAAAAGCGCAGAGAGCATCATGAAGAACAAGGAACACACCAGGCAGGTCCGAGATACTGTTGTGAAGAAGTTTAAAGCCGGATTTGGATACAAAAAGATTTACCAAGCTTTAAACATCCCAAGAAGCACTGTGCAAGCGATAATATTGAAATGGAAGGAGTATCAGACCACTGCAAATCTACCAAGACCTGGCCGTCCCTCTAAACTTTCAGCTCATACAAGGAGAAGACTGATCAGAGATGCAGCCAAGAGGCCCATGATCACTCTGGATGAACTGCAGAGATCTACAGCTGAGGTGGGAAACTCTGTCCATAGGACAACAATCAGTCGTATATTGCACAAATCTGGCCAAGAAGAAGAAGAAAGCCATTTCTTAAAGATATCCATAAAAAGTGTCGTTTAAAGTTTGCCACAAGCCACCTGGGAGACACACCAAACATGTGGAAGAAGGTGCTCTGGTCAGATGAAACCAAAATTGAACTTTTTGGCAACAATGTTATGTTTTGCGTAAAAGCAACAAAGCTCATCACCCTGAACACACCATACCCACTGTCAAACATGGTGGTGGCAGCATCATGGTTTGGGCCTGCTTTTCTTCAGCAGGGACAGGGAAGATGGTTAAAATTGATGGGAAGATGGATGGAGCCAAATACAGGACCATTCTGGAAGAGAACCTGATGGAGTCTGCAAAAGACCTGAGACTGGGACGGAGATTTGTCTTCCACCAAGACAATGATCCAAAACATAAAGCAAAATCTACAATGGAATGGTTCAAAAATAAACATATCCAGGTGTTAGAATGGCCAAGTCCAGACCTGAATCCAATCGAGATTCTGTGGAAAGAACTGAAAACTGCTGTTCACAAATGCTCTCCATCCAACCTCACTGAGCTCGAGCTGTTTTGCAAGGAGGAATGGGAAAAAATTCTGTCTCTCAATGTGCAAAACTGATAGACATACCCCAAGCGACTTACAGCTGTAATCGCAGCAAAAGGTGGCGCTACAAAGTATTCATTTAAGGGGGCTGAATAATTTTGCACGTCCAATTTATCAGTTTTTGATTTGTTAAAAACGTTTGAAATATCCAATAAATGTCGTTCCACTTCATGATTGTGACCCACTTGTTGTTGATTCTTCACAAAAAAATACAGTTTTATTTCTTTATGTTTGAAGCCTGAAATGTGGCAAAAGGTTGCAAATACTTTCGCAAGGCACTGTATATGCTAATATGGATCAAATTCACTAGCCAGCTATCCAACAATTGTAATGATGTATTTGAGAGACAACAGGTTCTTATTGTGCAATTTTTAAAATGCTTTCAATCAATAAACATTTGGACACATATACCTACCTCTAAAATCATTGACGGGTAGCACCATTAACTTATGGCATCAGTAATTGTCTGAAAATAAATAAGTATAACTGTAAAATAATTTGCATATAGGGAGGCACCAGCTAATCTTGTTACAATGCGGACACAGTGGACAGACAAGATACACATTTTAATACAATGTGTAGACGCAACAAACCTTGATCAGATAGTGATTGGATTTATTGATCAGATCACGAAACTCACATCTTAGTGCAAGGTGTAGACGAGGCTACGGTGATTTGAGTCATACCAGTTCTGTTAAAGGGAGGAGTGGGTTTGCCGGGTTGCACTTTTACTTTTAAATGCTGGGAAGAGTTATTTGGACTGTCCTCAGATGAGCCTCGTGATCCGGCCGTGATTGGCCCCATTGAGTTCTGGCTTTGACCCATCTTCAGAGAGCCCTTTTTCACTGGAGTAAGAATGAGTTTCCTCTTAGGCTCTGACTGAGCAGGATTGTTAGATGGTCTGTAAGGCTCTGTTCTAGCCATGCCCATCCTGTTCAAGTTCAAGGAACACCCACACAGGGTCTTATATCTAAAGCCAGCCACTGGAGAGACTAGCCGACCCAGGGTCAGTCTCTCAATGTGACTTGGCAGGACATCTCTCACCCCTGAAAATTACAACTGACAATAGACCTTTCCCAGAAACTCCCATGAAACACACAAAGCCCCTTAGATCAACTAGCTCCAACAGGCTGTCTCATGTTGATAAACGACAACATAAAGTGCATGTCACATGGATGGACTTGTAATGTAGCATGACATAAGAAAAGCTCATCTGATTCATAAGACTGTGCAGATGGCTGCAAAGTCAGGTGTGCTCAACATTCCTCTGAGGGTGAATGGTGCACCACAGACATCACATCACTCACCTAGTGTAAACCTGACATCATGGGTGTGTGTGTGAAGGGTGTTATTCTCTTTTCAGGTTTCCTGGTGGTGGGCTCAATGCATCAGCTTGCAGGCTGACTGTAAAGATGACTCCTGGATTCCTGTTGAGCAAATTACAGCAGCTATTGTCCAGGTCTGGATGGTTGGAGGGTGGGGCTCTCTGGGTTGGGATGAGTGTGAGAAGGTGGGGTGAGCTATGCCGGGTGGCGTGAATCTGTAACTGAGTGCTAATGCTGCGCTCACATTACAGACTCAAAGAAAGTCTGATCAGATGGCATCATAGCCCCGGGAAGTAGCGGTGCTGAGGGTGCTGCAGCACCCCATGAAAAATCCTAATAAAATAACAGTTATTCACAAAAGGAGTGCACTGGACCTTTACTAGTCCTGTATTACTGGACTGATTTAGCCTCTTGTAGCGCTGCATGAAAACTGGTGGCCTAGCTAGTTTGAAAAACATGCTAGCTTCCCAGTGGGCACACACTGGTTGAATACATTGTTTCTGCGTCATTTCAATGAAATTACATTGAATCAACGTGGAATAGATGTGGAATTGACTTATGTGCACAGTGGGTGTCAAAAAATTCAAAACAGAATAAATACAGCACTTTGAACCACAATATTTCTTAGCTATATGATATTTCTAAATATAAATGACTCACTGTTGTATTGTTTTAGTTAAGAATAATCACAGGGGCTAACATCTGATTTGGTTTTGCCGTCACAGTCAACGTCAAAAGTAAAGATATTTTTACTTTTGGCGCCCATGCCGTCTGCCGCCTGCCCTGGTGGAATTGGCAGTACTGTCCTATTGTAAACAATGACATCCGATTACATCCTGCTGTAATGAGTCAGTAACGTGAAGACATATAACTGGGGTGAGGTCTATAGGGTGGGAGCTATGACAGGATGGTGATGGAGAGTGAGACACTAGGCCCTGGAGGACAAGCTATAAGGACAAGGACATACAGTATGCACAGCACGCAGGCACACACACCCTACAATCCCCTCTCTGTCTTTCTCCTTCTATTTCTACAAACTCTTTATTCACTCAAATTCTTTCTCATTCTTTCACTTTCTCTCCTTCTTGCACGCTCATTCCCACTCTATCCGTCTCCCCCTATTCCACACCACACATTCTCAGTAATTACCATTAGGAATCCTCCCTCTGACGTCGAAACCACAGGAAAATTCCAAAACGATCCCATGGTGCCCATGGCAACAGAAAACAAAGATTTGGGTTCATTTGGAAGCACATAGCCAGTTTCATACGAAACAAACCCAGACAGTTCTTGGCAGGTCTCAGTGGAGTTGACACACCATATTTCACAAGCATTTGCTAGGCACAGCTGGAGTCACTCGCTTCACTTCTCTGTTAGTAACTCCCTGCATAGAGGCTGGGATTTTAGAGACACAATGGGTTCATTTGAGTGGATGGGCACCGTGAAAAAACACTCTGTTTTTACTCCAGATGATAAAGAGTCTATTTTAAAAGAATGCACATGGCTCATTGCGCAAAATTCTCAAAATGCCGCATTAAAGTGGAACTGACAGCGTTTTAACTACTTTGCAGATATGAAACAGACAATCATTGTACCAGTCAAAAATATCATATTCCCAGTTTATGCTAAAAAACCAACTTCATGAACTCCCAATCATTGCCAAATGTGCTTTCTTTAAAGACAGAATAATGGTTAAAGGCCTGGGTAAAAGATTTGCTGGCATGAATGATCAGTTCCCTAAGGAACAGCGCAAAGGTCTGTATTTCATTTTAAAGGAAAAGAGACACAGGGAAACGCGTAGCTCTCATAGTAGATAAACCGTATATTTATAACCAATTGTAAAGAGACACAAAGACTACTCCTCTATGAGAATGAAGTAGTCATTAAATAGTACCCGCAAAACACCAGTCTCAACGTCAACAGTGAAGAGGCGACTCCATGATGCTGGCCTTCTTGTTCTTTTGCCCATCTTAATCTTTTCTTTTCATTGGCCAGTCTAAGATATGGCTTTTTCTTTGAAATTCTGCCTAGAAGGCCAGCATCCCTCTTCACTGTTATCATTGAGACTGGTATTTTGCGGGTACTATTTAATGAAGCTGCCAGTTGAGGACTTGTGAGGCGTCCGTTTCTCATACTAGACACTCTAATGTACTTGTCCTCTTGCTCAGTTGTGCACTGGGGCCTCCCACCCCTCTTTCTATTCTGGTTAAAGCCAGTGTGCGCTGTTCTGTGAAGGGAGTAGTACACAGCGCTGTACGAGATCTTCAGTTTCTTGGCAATTTCTCACATGGAATAGCCTTCATTTCTTAGAACGAGAATAGGCTGACGAGTTTCAGAAAAAAACATTTGTTTCTGGCCATTTTGAGCCACAAATGCTGATTCTCCAGATACTCAACTAGTCTAAAGAAGGCCAGTTTCATTGGCCCTTTAATCAGCACAACAGTTTTCAACTGTGCTAACTTAATTGCAAAAGGGTTAAATGATACATTTGGATTAGCTAACACAATGTGCCATTTGGAATACAGGAGTGATGGTTGCTGATAATGGGCCTCTGTATGCCTATGTAAATATTCCATTAAAAAACAGCCATTTCCAGTAACAATAGTCATTCTCAATATTAACGATGTCCACACTGTAGTTCTGATCAATTTGATGTTAAAACATTTGCAAGGACATTTCTAAGTGACCCCAAACTTCTGAACGCTAGTGTATATATTTTTTAATGGCTATATATAATACAAATCAAGGTGAGAGCGATGGAAATGCATTTGGCAGTTGTTCTGCTTCTGTTCTGTGGTGGCACTGTGTGCTCTTTTCGAAGGATGGGTCCCGGTCTCTCCGGGGCCATGTGATCCGGTGGGTCAGGGGTGATCTGCCGGGCATTGGGATGACAACCCAACTCGGGATGAGGGGTTTTAGCAGGTGGAATAGTGGGGACCAATTGGAGGTTTTACTTAGTAGAAAAGCAAATATCATGGTACAGGTATATAGACACTCAATCATTATGTTACTTTCTAATGGTACATTTACAAACATATATTATGATAAACAGAATTGAAACTTGAGTCTCATTATGGTAATTGTTGAAATAAGTATAACCAATTATAATTGTAATGGCTTAGCAGATAATAAGAAAAGACAATCAGTATTTACCTGGCAAGAAGAGAGCGAATATAATATCTATTGTTTACAGGAAACTCATTCAACACTTTTAGATTAAGTTTTGTGGAAAAGCAAAATATATTTCTCCCATGGGCAAAGAAATTCAAAAGGGGTGATGATATTAATTAACATGGAAGTTGTGGATATATTGTAATTAGTGGATATATGGAGGCTTAAATACCCTGACCTAGTGAGATATACGTGGCGGAGGCTTAATCAAGCTAGTCATCTTGATTAGCTCCTCTGTCCTCCACTTGTTACCTGTATTAATGGCACCTGTTTGAACTTGTTATCGGTATAAAAGACACCTGTCCACAACCTCAAACAGTCACACTCCACTATGGCCAAGACCAAAGAGCTGTCAAAGGACACCAGACCTGCACCAGGCTGGGAAGACTGAATCTGCAATAGGTAAGCAGCTTGGTTTGAAGAAATCAACTGTGGGAGCAATTATTAGGAAATGGAAGACATACAAGACCACTGATAATCTCCCTCGATCTGGGGCTCCACGCAAGATCTCACCCCGTGGTGTCAAAATGATCACAAGAACGGTGAGCAGAAATCCCAGAACCACACGGGGAGACCTAGTGAATGACCTGCAGAGAACTGGGACCAAATTAACAAAGCCTACCATCAGGAACACACTACGCCGCCAGGGACTCAAATCCTGCAGTGCCAGACGTGTCCCCCTGCTTAAGCCAGTACATGTCCAGGCCCGTCTGAAGTTTGCTAGAGAGCATTTGGATGATCCAGAAGAAGATTGGGAGAATGTCATATGGTCAGATGAAACCAAAATAGAAGTTTTTGGTAAAAACTCAACTCAACTACCTACTGTGATGCATGGGGGTGGAAACATCATGCTTTGGGGCTGTTTTTCTGCAAAGGGACCAGGACGACTGATCCGTGTAAAGGAAAGAATGAATGGGGCCATGTATCGTGAGATTTTGAGTGAAAACCTCCATCAGCAAGGGCATTGAAGATGAAACGTGGCTGGGTCTTTCAGCATGACAATGATCCCAAACACACCGCCCGGGCAACGAAGAAGTGGCTTCGTAAGAAGCATTTAAAGGTCCTGGAGTGGCCTAGCCAGTCCTCAGATCTCAACCCCATAGAAAATCTTTGGAGGAAGTTGAAAGTCCGTGTTGCCCAGCAACAGCCCCCAAACATCACTGCTCTAGAGGAGATCTACATGGAGGAATGGGACAAAATACCAGCAACAGTGTGTGAAAACCTTGTGAAGACTTACAGAAAACATTTGACGTCTGTCATTGCCAACAGTATATAACAAAGTATTGAGAAACTTTTGTTATTGACCAAATATTTATTTTCCACCATAATTTGCAAATAAATTCATAAAAAATCCTACAATGTGATTTTTTTTCTTCTCATTTTGTCTGTCACAGTTGAAGTGCACCTATGATGTGGCTGACTGACTAAATACTTTTTTGCCCCAATGTAATTTAAAAAATTGGAGGACTCTTACACTTCAGGGTTGTGATGCAAAAATTCTAGCTAAATGCTTGGTGCATAGAATTTAAAAGGTTTTGTCAAATATTATTCATGCTAATCGGACAGGTTTTCTTACCTGGACGATACATTGGAGATAATGTAAGACAAGTACTGGAAACAATAGAATACTATAAATTATCGGGGACACCAGGCCTGGTTATCATAGCTGACTTTGAAAAGGCTTTTGATAAAGCACGACTGGAGTTTCTATATAAATGCCTGGAATATTTCAATTTTGGAAAATCTCTTATAAAATGGGTTAAAGTTATGTATAGTAACCCTAGGTATAAAATAGTAAATAATGGCTACATCGCAGAAAGTTTTAAACTGTCAAGAGGAGTAAAACAAGGTTGTCCACTATCCTCATATCTATTTATTGTTGCCATCTAAATATTAGCTCTTAAAATTAGATCCAACAGCAATATTAAAGGATTTGAAATCCATGGCTTAAAAACAAAGGTGGCATTGTACGTTTATGATTCATGTTTCTTTTAAAACCACAATTAGAATCCCTCCACAGCCTCATAGAAGATCTAGATACTTTTTCTAACCTCTCTGGATTAAAACCAAATTATGATGTGTACTAGATTACGTATTGGATCAGAAAAATGTGCCACTTTTACATTACCGCGTAGTTTACCAATAAAATGATCTGATGGGGATCAAATCAAAATCAATCAAATTGCATTGGTCACATACACATAGTTAGCAGATGTTAATGTAAGTGTAGCGAAATGCTTGTGCTTCTAGTTCCGAGTGCAGTAATATCTAACAAGTAATCTAACAAATTCCCCAACAACTACCTAATACACACAAATCTAAAGGGGTGAATGAGAATATGTATATGGATAAGTATATGGATGAGCGATGGCCGAGCGGCTTAGGCAAGGTGCAATAGATGGTATAAAATACAGTATATATGTCACGTTCTGACCTTTATTTCCTTTGTTTTGTCTTTATTTAGTATGGTCAGGGCGTGAGTTGGGTGGGCAGTCTGTTTGTTTGTTCTATATTTTGGGTATTTCTATGTTTCGGCCTAGTATGGTTCTCAATCAGAGGCAGGTGTCATTAGTTGTCTCTGATTGAGAATCATACTTAGGTAGCCTGGGTTTCACTGTGTGTTTGTGGGTGATTGTTCCTGTCTCTGTGTTTGCACCAGATAGGACTGTTAGGGTTTTCACATTTCTTGTTTTATGTAGTCAGTTGTTCATGTGTACAGTACGTATTAAAAAGAACCATGGACACTTACCACACCGCATATTGGTCCTCTGATCCTTTTCGCCTCTCCTCTTCGGAAGAAGAGGAGGAAATCCCTTACAATATAAATGTGATATGAGATATATGTAAACACTATTGGGGCGGCAGGGTCACCTAGAGCGTTGTACTAGTAACCGGAAGGTTGCAAGTTCAAACCCCCGAGCTCCATCTGTCGTTCTGCTCCTGAACAGGCAGTTAACCCACTGTTCCTAGGCCGTCATTGAAAATATGAATTTGTTCTTAACTGACTTGCCTAGTTAAATAAAGGTAAAAAATAATTAAAGTGGCATTATTTAAAGTGGAATTGTTTAAAGTGACTAGTTTGATTGCTGTTTAGCAGTCTGATGGCCTTGAAATATAAGCTGTTTTTCAATCTCTCGGTCCCCACTATGATGCACCTGTACTGACCTCGCCTTCTGGATGATAGTGTTATGAACAAGCAGTGGCGGCTCGGGTGGTTGTTGTTCTTGATGATCTTTTTGTCCTTCCTGTGACATCGGGTGGAGTAGGTGTCCTGGAGGGCAGGTAGTTTGACCCCGGTGATGCGCTGTTTGTGTGGGTGGACCATTTCAGTGATGTGTAGTACGCCAAGGAACTTAAAACGTTCCACCTTCTCCACTGCTGTCCCTTCGATGTGGATAGGAGGTGCTCCCTTTGCTGTTTCCTGAAGTCCACAATCATCTCCTTTGTTTTGTTGACGTTGAGTGAGAGTATTTTCCTGGCACCACACGCCGAGTGGGAGTACAGGAGAGGGCTGAGCATGCACCCTTGTGGGGCGCCAGTGTTGAGGGTCAGCGAAGCGGAGATGTTGTTACCTAACTTCACCACCTGGGGGTGGCCCGTCAAAGTCCAGGACACAATTCCACAGGGCGGGGTTGAGGCCTAGGGCCTCCAGCTTGATGATGATGAGCTTGGAGGGTACTATGGTGTTGAATGCTGAGCTGTAGTACGTGAACAGCATTCTTACATAGGTATTCCTTTTGTCCAGATGGGATAGGGCAGTGTGATGGCGATTGCGTCATCTGTGGACAGGTTTGGGCAGTATGCAAACTGAAGTGGGTCTAGGGTGGCCAGTAAGGTGGGGGTGATATGATCCTTGACTAGCCTCACAAAGCACTTCATGATGACAGAAGTGAGTGCTACATAGTAGCACTCACTTCTGTAGTCATGTAGTTCAGTTATCTTTGCCTTCTTGGGTACAGGAACAATGGTAGCCATCTTGAACCATGTGGGAATAACAGACTAGTATAGGGAGTGATTGAATATGTCCGTAAACACATCAGCCAGCTGGTCTGCACATGCTCTGGGAATGTGGGCTAGGGATGCGGTCGGGGCCAGCAGCCTTGAGAGGGTTAACACGTTTAAATGTTTTACTCACGGCCACGGAGAAGGACGGGGGGACGCAATCCTTGTTAGCGAGCTGCGACGGTGGCTCTGTATTATCCACAAAGCGAGCAAAGAAGGTGTTTAGTTTGTCTAGAAGCATGACGCTGATGTCGGTGTGTGGCCGTTTATCTTTTTGTAGTTCATGATTTCCTGTAGACCCTGCCACATACGTCTCGTGCCTGAGCCGTTGAAAATTGCGACTCCACTTTTTCCCTGTACTGGCATTTCGTTTGTTTGATTGCCTTTTGGAGGGAATAACCACTGATTATATTCAGCTATATTTCCAGACCTCTTTCCATGGTTAAATGCGGTGGATTGCGCTTTCAGTTTTGCGCGAATGCTGCCATCCATCCCCTGTTTCTGGTTAGGGTAGGTTTTAATAGTCACAGTGGATACAACATCTCCATTGCACTTCTTTGTAAACTCACTCACCGAGTGTTTGATGTTGCTCTCTGAGGCTGGCCGGAACATATTCGAGTCCACGTGATCAACACCATTGTGGACATACTCGGTATACATATCCCGAATGAAAGAAATTATCTCACTCCAATACATTTCATAATAGAAAGTTCTCAAAAATAGATCTTGCTACCAGGGTCTGCCTAATGACCTGCTTTTTAAATTACATGAACAAAAAATATTCAATTTTATTTGGAATTGCAAGCCAGACAAAATCAAAAGGGCGAATATGAATTTGAAGGGCAGAAATGATTAAATATTAAGGTATTAGACCTCTCACCAAAGGCAGCAGTTATACTTAAATCCAAAATGGTTCTATAATAAATTAGTAAGAAAGTCTCACCCCATGTTCAAGAATTGTCTTTTCCCCTTTATTCAGATTACAACTGCAACTGGAAATGACAATCTCCCAAATATCGCTTTTTTTTTTAAACAAACCTTAGAAAGTTAGATGCAATTTCAGTTTAATTCACCTGAAAAGACAGAACAAATATTGTGGTTAAACTCAAATATACTAATTGCTTAAACTTATTTTTCACTAAAATAAATTAATATACATAATCTTTTTAAAGACCAAAAATGGTTAAAGAAAATTTTGATGAATAAAAATACACTGCTCAAAAAAATAAAGGGAACACTAAAATAACACATCTTAGATCTGAATAAATTAAATATTCTTATTAAATACTTTTTTCTTTACATAGTTGAATGTGCTGACAACAAAATCACACAAAAATTATAAATGGAAATCAAATTATCAACCCATGGAGGTCTGGATTTGGAGTCACACTCAAAATTAAAGTGGAAAACCACACTGCAGGCTGATCCAACTTTGATGTAATGTCCTTAAAACAAGTCCAAATGAGGCTCAGTAGTGTGTGTGGCCTCCACGTGCCTGTATGACCTCCCTACAATGCCTGGGCATGCTCCTGATGAGGTGGCGGATGGTCTCCTGAGGGATCTCCTCCCAGACCTGGACTAAAGCATCCGCCAACTCCTGGACAGTCTGTGGTGCAACGTGGCGTTGGTGGATGGAGCGAGACATTATGTCCCAGATGTGATCATTTGGATTCAGCTCTGGGGAACGGGCGGGCCAGTCCATAGCATCAATGCCTTCACCATTACATTTCTTGGTACTCCCAAACATGTTTTTTTATTAGGTTGTAAATCACAGCTGGCCTGGTACATTGTTTGCTGCCTCATTCGGGATGCAGTGTTTCAGTTTCAATGGCTCAATATTTTGGACTAAAACAGTAATGATCACAAGTCAGTCATAACATGGGCTAATAAGCAGTATCTTTTTGTGTAGATACGGGGCTTGACGTTAGCTAGATAGCTAGCCGGCTGCTAGGAGGATGTCATGTCATTGGAGGAGTTTGTGAGTGACTGACTTTTTCCCCTCATATTGTTTTTCAGTGGCTATACTGTACACAGCTAAGGATGCAGGTGTCATTTGGTTAGCTAGCAAGAACTTGAATGACTGTTATCCAGTTAGTATATCGCTTGTGTTTTCAAAATCACTCTGGCTGTCAACTACGATTACAGGGCACTCTCGTCTGAGTGTGCCAGAGCACAGAATAAGTTATGAATTTACAAACCCACAACACCCACTGAATATATGACCGAGTGATGTCCGTTGACATAGGCAAAGAAAGTAATAGTTAGTTACGAGCACTCTTGATAACATATAAACAACCTAGCCAGTTCTGCTAGGGTGAGTAAAATGGTAAGGTGTTTTTTCATTTGTGTTGGAAGTAGCTAGCGAGCAAGCTAACTTTAGCCAGTTAGCTTTGGGTGCTTGGTTGGGTCAATCATACATTGTTGGCAGGCAAGCTGCAGAAGGGCGAGTAGGCTACAATTCCCCTTCTATCAGTGAAATTTTGGCAGCCAACTAACTGAAAGTTTGAGAGGGTTTATCTAATGTTCCTTTGTTAGATTTTATCATCTTTCTCTGGGTAGCATTAGTTGTTGATCTTTTTGTTGTTGATGTACATAACCGAGGAAGAGAGAGCTTACCTTTTCATGGTTGTTTGATCAATAGGACTGTTAATGTAATGACACATTTGCAGAAATCCATTCAGATGTATTTTGTGGCTTTTGGCGAATGCGTTCTAATGATCTAAAGTCGCGCTGTTGCAACTGCTTATAAACACACAGTCCAGTTCAAAGTGAATGATGGCAGGCAAATAAAGGCCTACTGTAGCTCTGATTGGCTATGGTGCACCGGTCTGTGTAGCCTCTGGTCCTGGACGAGACAGATGTTTAATTTACTGCAGTTAATTGTCCAAATGCACGGCCGCTTTCACACTCTATGGGTGCAGTCGTAAATTCACTTTGGCTATCTACTCCGATTTCAGAGCACTCTCCTCTGAGTGTGCCAGAGCGTGGAATTACCTGTTGAATGTGGCCGGTGTTAGAAAACGTTGGCAAAAAAAACATGATTAAGTTGTTGCCAGCAGCACATTTACAGTCACCAGAGCTCTAGATAACATGAAAACAGCCTAACCACCTCTGCTAGGGAGAGTAAAATGGCCAGAGTGAGGTGTTCTCTCATACATGTCTGGAAGTAGCTAGCAAGCTGGCCAAAGTTAGCCAGTTAGCTTGGGTGCTTGACTGCCGTTGTGAGGTAAAAACACTCGGACCAACCCTACTCCTCGGCCAGCGCTTCCAGTGTGCACTCTGAGAGTGAAACGCTCTGAATTGATGAACAGACAATCTGACAATGCTCTGAATTTACTGAATGCCCAGAGAACACTCTGAGCACACTCTGGCACTCCAGAGTGAATTTATGAACACACCCTACCTACGTTGCTTTAGAATTTTCACAAATGCCTTAGTATATGTAATTCCCAAATATTCTAAGAATTTATGAAAATGTGAAAATGACTATCGAAGTGCTTGCTTGTAAGAAAGTGTAATTGTCTTCCTGGTGGTGTACGGTATATGAACAGATTTGAATAATATTTCATGTTGGTATAATGCAGTCAGTTCCACTTTAAGATTTCATTGAGAGGCAAGGGGAAGGGAATGGATGAGACAAAGCAATTATTTGATCTTTCACACCACTGGCCTTCAGTGTTGTTGGTGGTGGTGAAGAATCTGCCTACTGAGTTCTAGGGATACGTATAGGTTCTGAAATAATACAAAGAGTGTGACATCCCAGCCACATCTGCGGCTCTACCCAACAGACATTAAAAATGCCACTCCGCATCTTCACCAAGTGAGATCAGGAAGTGGCAGTTACAGTATCTCCCAATGTCAATCCAATAAATGAATCAAGGAGTTTGTTAAAGCTTTCAGTTGACACGTGGGTAAGCAAGTCATTTTTGGAAAGTGAGTCTATTTCAGGATCTGAGTCACAAATTGTTAACAGAAATGTAATTATACCTTAGTTACCAGCTACAGTCTGTGCACTTAACTGAACCGACAATAGGGATGATTGATCTGGAAAACCCCTTCCAAATGGGGTATCCCCGGTCCCAAGAGAACCATTCCTTTACAACCATAAGCACTTCTGGAAACCATCACATATTCCACTGCTTTTCTTTTTTCCATGTCACGCCACAGTGGCAGCAGCATACTGCTCAACTTCGTGAATTGGGAAAGGCCTGCTCAGTAACTCCTTCCTTGGCCCCTTTCCCCACTGCGCCACGCCAGGCCGCCACCCACACACTCAGAGAAATGTCTCATGTATTTGCTGAGAGCACCACATGAGTATGAAAACGACCTGGGAAGTTACTTTTTCTCTTCATGGTTTGCTATCATGAAATCAAACAGTAAAGCGATCTCTGTCAGTCACAAGGGGTATATCTCTAGTCTAAGTTCAAGATGAATCTATCTGTCTGGCAATGACTTGTTGGCATTTTGGTGTCTGGGATAGACAATAAGAGTCATGACCTTTTTGAGTCATGTCTCCTCATTTTAGTACAAAGCTATAAAGCATGACCAATTTAAATTGTACCATTCTCATTTCTTCATGACAAATATAATATATCTTGGATATTTTGACTGCTGTGTCTCTTGTGACTTTATACAGTATTCATATTCTGAAATATGTAACTTTTTGGGCGACCCGACCAAATTCAGATTGACATATCTTTAACTCATATTTTTTTCTCATTGAAAGGAAGTCTAAGAAGCAGTCAATCTGTTCTATGTGCGATATTTCTATGCTTCCATACTTACATTTTGTTTTTGCGTTACTTTCGTGTTTGTATACAGGCTTCAAAAAGCTGAAAATACAATATTTCTGCTTATTAAAAATATATTTCACCTCCGTTTAGGTCGTAAAATGATTGCTTGTTTTGTCACATAAACAGAAATTAGGCAAACTATTAGAATTTTAGCAACCAGGAAATGGAACCTTAAACAAGGGTGTAGATCATGATTCAATCTTTCTCCACCAGCAGCCTTTTAGTCCAGCGGCTAATCGTAACATTTGAGGGGAATTGTGACTTTTGTGATAGAGGCACCAAATTGCACACACAGCTAGGACAAGTCCTTAGAAGTGTTTTTAGCTATAGTGCAGATTTTTATATTACTCCCTTGGTGGCCGTTTTATAATATGGCTGCCAACCATCTCCATGGGGCCAAATTGGGCAGGTGACACGTGGCCGTATCAGCATAAATAATAGGTACATACAGCTCAATGATGGCTTAAATTGTTTAAGGGGGGTCTGGAGAGCAGTGTTGTAGTACTCGAGTCCCGTCTCAAACCCCATATTTACTGTTTACCCCGTCTTGACTCGGCCTTGTTTGAACGTTGCACACTCACTAGTAAGGGGAGTCCGGGGGAAGTTGTAACATATTTTGTATTTTTATCTATTTAGAGACTCATTTGGGTTAGTGATGATTCCTAGAGTGGCTATTTGACCTCAGAATGCATTTTTTTCACTATTTTGAATGTCTAATGAATCCATATGAGGTTCTGAAATATGAACACAGAAATACTGAATTTTGAACTCTTATAGTGGTGATTTGACACAATTTATTGTCATGTCTTGTGGGTTCCAAAACCATGTCTTTATAAAAATGCAATAATGATGAGATGGGAGACAGTAAGTTCAACCACTTATCTGGAATGTGATCTTGTCAACACACATTATGATGCTCTGCGTATACAACTACGGTAAGTATGGGGGTGCAAATGGTACAACAAAATACATAACTCCTCCCCTCCTACATGAACTGTCAGGAGAGTCTGTTTTACAAGTCCAAGCATCTAGGTGCCTGCCTATCTCTTGTAGATTAGGACAATAAAGTATGAAACTGTATGCACTCACTACTGTAAGAGCGCCTGCTAAATAACTAAAATGTAAACACAACCTGACTCTCAACAGCAATATCTTTGGACTGTGACGTTGACACAGGTGTTGGCATGTGAGTATTTATTAGGATCCCTATTAGGGGAAGCCAATGGCAACAGCTAGTCTTACTGGGGTGCGTCACACATTGAAAAATACATTACAGACAAAATACTTCACAATTTACATACAAAAACGTGGTGTGTGTGTGTGTGTGTGTGTGTATCGTTCAGTTACACATACATGTCAGTACATATACACAACAAGTAGGTCACATGGGGGACAGGCGTTGCTTTATTTTTTAAGCCAGGTTTGCTGTTCACTTGCGCTATATAAGACGGAAGGAGTTCCATGCACTCCTGACTCTGTATAATACTATACCTTTCCTTAAATTTGTTTTCTACCTAAAAAGACCACTGGTGACATGTCTGGTGGGGTAAGTGTGTGTGTCAGTGCTGTGTGTTGACTATGAAAACTATTTGGAATGTACAACACATTAATGTTTCTTAAGAAACAAGAAGTGACACAGTCAGTCTTTCCTAAACACTTAGCCAAAAGAAATGTGCATGCATAGTATTAATATTAGCCCTCTGACTACAATGAAAAGCAAGACGTGCGGCTCTGTTCTGGGCCAGCTGCAGCTTAAAACTAGGTCTTTCTTTGCAGCACTTGACCATATGACTGGTCAATAATCAAGATAAGATCACACTAGAGCCTCTTTATTACGGACAAACCGCTCCTGTCTTTACAACCATTGAATCTATTTGTTTTGACCATGACAGTTTACAATCTACGTTAACTCCAAGTAATTTAATCCCCTCAACTTGTTCAACCACCGGCCCAGCCCGATAGTGGTAAAGTTCCTGAGGTTCAAGGACATGGTAGCTGTTCTGGAAAGAGCCAAGAACTTGAGATCAATGTATATCTTCCTCAACGAGGACTATCCTGAAGCAGTGCGCCAGAAGAGGAAAGAACTGATCCCAGTCATGAAACCTGTCAGAGCGTATGGGGACATTGCGTTACATCCTCTACGACAGGCTCATTGTCCATCATCCCTCCCAGAAGCCTGGAAGGGATGAGAGAGCCAAGCCCATGGGTTCGTAGCCTCAACCCCGCAGCACACACATAAACCAATTGATTAATGGACTGCTGAATGTATATTTTTTTTCTCTTGCTTTGTCTGCTCTTTTCAATATTATGTCTATCTCTGATAAGCTACCCAGGAAAGTGCTGAAACTAGCCCATATTAATACAGTCAGCATACAGTTGAAGTTGGAAGTTTACATACACCGTAGCCAAATACATTTAACCTCTTACATCTATGGGGGCGCTATTTCATTTTTGGATGAAAAACGTTCCCGTTTTAAACAAGATATTTTGTCACAAAAAGATGCTCGACTATGCATATAATTGATAGCATTCGAAAGAAAACACTCTGACGTGTCCAGAAATACCAAGATATTCTCTGTACGTGCCCTAGAACGTGAGCTTCAGGCAAAACCAAGATGAGATGGCATCCAGGAAATGACAAGGATTTTTGAGGCTGTTTTCCATTGTCTCCTTATATGGCTGTGAATGCGAGAGGAATGAGCCTGCCCTTTCTGTCGTTTCCCCAAGGTGTCTGCAGCATTGTGACGTATTTGTAGGCAGATCATTGGAAGATTGACCATAAGAGACCACATTTACCAGATGTCCGCCCGATGTCCTGCGCCGAAATTGGTGCGCAAAAGTCACCTGCCAGTATTTTTCCATGCGATACAGAGAGGAAAGCAAGCTTCCACGAACTGCATATCAATGAAGAGATATGTGAAAAAACACCTTGAGGATTGATTCCAAACAACGTTTGCCATGTTTCGGTCGATATTATGTAGTTAATCCGAAAAAAGTTTTACGTTGTAGGTGACTGAATTTTCGGTTCGTTTCGGTAGCCAGACGCAATGTAGAAAACGGAACGATTTCTCCTACACACAGACGCTTTCAGGAAAAACTGCGCATTTGGTATGTAACTGAGAGTGGTTCAAAAGCATATTTTGAAAATCTGAGATGACAGTGTTGTTAAGAAAAGGCTAAGCTTGAGAGCAGACACATTATTTTCATTTTATTTGCGATTTTCAGAAATCGTTAACGTTGCGTTATGCCAATGAGCCTGAGGCTTTAGTCACAAACCCGGATCCGGGATGGGGAGTTTCAAGAAGTTAAACTCTGTTTTTCACAATTACTGACATTTAATCCTAGAAAAGATTACCTGTCTTAGGTCAGTTAGGATCACCAATTTATTTTAAGAATGTGAAATGTCAGAATTATAGTAGAGGATTATTTATTTCAGCTTTTATTTCGTTCATCACATTCCCAGTGGGTCAGAAGTTAGGGGGCAGTATTTTCATTTTTGGGAAAAAAACGTTCCGGTTTTAAACAGGATATTTTGTCAGGAAAAGATGCCTGAATATATAATTGACAGCTTTGGATAGAAAACACTCTTAACGTTTCCAAAACTGTAAAGATATTGTCTGTGAGTATAACAGAACTGATGTTGCAGGCGAAAGCCTGAGAAAAATCCAATCCGGAAGTGCCCCAGGTTTTGAAAGTGCTGCGTTCCAATGACTCCCTATTCAGCTGTGAATGTACCATCAACGAGCTTACGCTTTCTACGTATTCCCCAAGGTGTTTACAGCATTGTGACGTAGTTTTATGCATTTCTGTTGAAGAATAGCCATAGGCGGCCATATTGCGTAAGTGGTCACATGGTGTCTCCGAGAGAGATTCTCGAGTAAAATACAGAGGTAGCCATTACTCCAATCGGTCCTAGTGAAAAACGATAGCCGTTGTCCCAACGGATATATTATCGAATAGATATTAGAAAAATACCTTGAGGATGGATTCTAAACAACGTTTGCCATGTTTCTGTCAATATTATGGCGCTAAATTGGAATATTTTTCGGAGTTGTGGTGACCGCAATTTTGGGCAATTTCTCAGCCAAACGTGAAGAACAAACGGAGCTATTTCGCCTACAAAAATAATATTTTGGGAAAAAATTAACTTTGGCTGTCTACCTGGGAGTCTCGTGAGTGAAAACGTCCGAAGTTCATCAAAGGTAAACGATTTAATTTGATTGCTTTTCTGATTTCCGTGACAAGGTTGCCTGCTGCTAGCAAGGCATAATGCTATGCTAGGCTATGATAAACTTACACAAATGCTTGTCTAGCGTTGGCTGTAAAGCATATTTTGAAAATCTGAGATGACAGGGTGATTAACAAAAGGCTAAGCTGTGTTCCAATATATTTCACTTGTGATTTTCATGAATAGGAAGATTTTCTAGGAAGATTTATGTCCGTTGTGTTATGCTAATTAGTGTCAGATGATGACAACGGCCCCATCCACAGGATGGGGTGTCACAACAGGTTAAATGGTTTAACTTGTGTCAAACATTTCGGGTAGCCTTCCACAAGCTTCCCACAATAAGTTGGGTGAATGTTGGCCCATTCTTCTTGACAGAGCTGGTGCAACTGAATCAGGTTTGTAGGCCTCCTTGCTCGCACATGCTTTTTCAGTTCTGCCCACACATTTTCTATAGGATTGAGGTCAGGGCTTTGTGATGGCCACTCCAGTATCTTCACTTTGTTGTCCTTAAGCCATATCACAATTCCAGTCGGTCAGATGTTTACATACACTAATTTGACTGTGCCTTTTAAACAGCTTGGAAAATTCCAGAAAAGGATGTCATGGCTTTAGAAGCTTCTGATAGGCTATATCCTGTGAGTCAGTTGGAGGTGTACCTGTGGATGTATTTCAAGGCCTACCTTCAAACTCAGTGCTTATTTGCTTGACATCATGGGGAAATCAAAAGAAATCAGCCAAGACCTCAGAAAAAACATTGTAGACCTCCACAAGTCTGGTTCATTCTTGGGAGCAATTTCTAAATACCTGAAGGGTCCACGTTCATCTGTACAAACAATTGTACTCAAGTATAAACATCATGGGAACACGCAGCTGTCATACCGCTCAGGAAGGAGAAGTATTCTGTCTCCTAGAGATGAACGTACTTTTGTATGAAAAGTGAAAATCCATCCCAGAACAAACAACAGAAAAAGACCTGGTGAAGATGCTGGAGGAAACCGGTACAAAAGCATCTCTATCCACAGTAAAACCAGTCCTATATTGACATAACCTGAAAGGCCACTCAGCAAGGAAGAAGCCTCTGCTACAAAACTGCCATAAAAAAGCCAGACTACGGTTTGCAATTGCAAATGGGGACAAAGATTGTACTTTTTGGAGAAATGTCCTCTCGTCTGATGAAACAAATAGTCTTTTGACTCCTGCCCAATAAGAACGGATGAAGCTGGTTGGCGGACACTTTGGAATACTGGTCCCTTTTTAAAAATATAATAGGTTAAATCTACAATGGAACGATAGCAGTGGAGGCTGCTGAGGGGAGGACGGCTCATAATAATGGTTTGAATGGAGCAAATGGAATGTCGTGATACCTTTCCACTTATTCCGCTCCAGCCATTACTACATGCCCGTCCTACCGAATTAAGGTGCCACCAACCTCCTGTGCTGTATAGCTAGACTACAGCTAGCTTTTTGTAAAGGTTGAATGGTGTCATCACAAAGACATTTTGTGAAAATGGGTGACCTGTCTCTACAGGATATAATGCATTCCTATGGGATTATAATTAGGGATGTGTACAGATCAAGTTTATCACATTTAAAAAAAAATCACACATCATGTAATATGATGTACTCTCTGATCACCCATGACTGCCTGACCATGTATGCCTCCAACTCAATCATCAAGTTTGCAGACGACACTACAGTGGTAGGCTTGATTACCAACAACGACGAGACGGCCTACAGGGAGGCGAGGGCCTTCGGCGTGTGGTGGCAGGAAAATCTCACACTCAACATCAACAAAACAAAGGAGATGATCGTGGACTTCAGGAAATGGTAGAGGGAGCAGCCCCTATCCACATCGATGGGACAGTAGTGGAGAAGGTGGAAAGTTTTAGGTTCCTCGGCTTACACATCACGGACAAACTGAAATGGTCCACCCACACAGACAGCGTGGTGAAGAGCGCCTCTTCAACCTCAGGAGGCTGAAGAAATTTGGCTTGTCACCGAAAACACTCACAAACTTTTACAGATGCACAATCAAGAGCATCCTGTCGGGCTGTATCACTGCCTGGTGTGTCAACTGCTCCGCCCACAACCGTAAGGCCCTCCAGAGGGTAGTGAGGTCTGCACAACGCATCACCGGGGGAAAACTACCTGCCTTCCAGGACACCTACACCACCCGATGTCACAGGAAGGCCATAAAGATCATCAAAGACAACAACCACCCTAGCCATTGCCTGTTCACCCCGCTATCATCCAGAAGGCGAGGTCAGTACAGGTGCATCAAAGCTGGGACCGAGAGACTGAAAAACAGCTTCTATCTCAAGGCCATCAGATTGTTAAACAGCCATCACTAACATTGAGTGGCTGCTGCTAACATAGTGACTCAAATCTCTTGCCACTTTAATAATAAAAAATTGGATGTAATAAATGTATCACTAGTCACTTTTAACAATTCCACTTTATATTATGTTTACATACCCTACATTACTCATTTCAAATGTATATACTGTACTCTATACCATCTACTACATCTTGCCTATGCCGCACAGCCATCGCTCATCCATATATTTATATGTACATATTCTTATTCATTCCTTTACACTTGTGTGTGTATAAGGTAGTTGTTGTGAAATAGTTAGATTACTTGTTAGATATTACTGCACGGTCAGAACTAGAAGCACAAGCATTTCACTACACTCGCATTAACATCTGCTAACCATGTGTATGTGACCAATATAATTTGATTTGATTTTGATGATATTACGCATAATTTTAATCAGTAGAATTCAGGGAACACCTAATAGTGTAACTTAGTGTTTACATGTAAAATATTGGAACAAGAGATTAAGAAAATTACCAAAAAACTGTAATTTTGGGCACTTTTGTCTCCACTTTTCTACTACGTTTTTGAAGAATACATATACACCCCCCTACATGTTTATTTGGACAGTGAAGCTACAGTAAAACCTTTAATTTGGCTCTATAGTCAAAATATCAATGTTTCATATGAGGCGACAATACAGAATATCCACTTTAATTGAGGGCATAATCATCTGTTTTCCCGTTTAGAAACGAAAGCATCCCCCCGTTGTTTAAAGGTTGCATAAGTTTTTGGATACGTTAACTTATATGTATGTTAAATTAGTGAAACATTTAGTATTTGGTCCCATATTGCTAGCACGCAATGATTACATCAAGCTTGACTATACACATTTGTTGGATTCATTTGCAGTTTGTTTTGATTGTGTTTCAGATGATGTTGTGCCCAATAGAAATTAGTGGAAAATAATGTGTCATTTTGGAGTAACTTTTATTATAAATATTAATAAAATAATATGTTTTGCGGATAATGACTAGAGAAAGGCAGATAGAGGCTCAATGATCATACCCCCAAGACATGCTAACCTCTCACCATTACCAATAGGTTTGGGAGGTTTGGGGGGGTTATGATATTTATGCCTCTGTAAATTTCTCACTCGTCATTTTTCACGATTAATTCATGATTATCCATAATCACAGTAGCATCCACATTCATGTAGAAGTGTTCAGAAACGAAATAGTAAAACAAATACAGTATATATTAAAATACCCTCAAAATAAATGGTGACGTTTAAAAAGTTGTATCTTCATTGTCCAAATAAATACGTAGGGGAATGTATGTAGCATATTCAGACCATTTAATTGTGTTCTCCAGACCCCATCAAGCATTTTAAGCCATCATTGGGCTGTATATACCAATTATGTATGGGGATATGGCCATGTGACTCCTGTCCAACCTGGCCAAATGGAGCTGGTTGGCAGCCATATTTGGAAATGACTGCCAGGGTGGTAATGGACAAAATCTGGGATGGTACTATAGCCAAAAATGCTTCTTTAGACATTCCCTATCTATGTGTGAAATGTGGTGCCTCTATCCACATAGCAACCCAAAAATTATTTGCTTAACCTCTGGCCTTTTGACATGGGAGTGGCAGCATCATATGACCAATGAACACACCCTGTGGAAAAAGCAGAACCGGCTGCAGTTCGGTGCCCCAAAAAGATCTCTCTCCCTTTTGTCCATCACTGCCTCTCTTCTCTTATTTCATTTTCCCCTCTCTCTCTTTAATGTGTCTCTGTCTCTCTCTCTTTCTAGCTGACCCTTTTAGCTGCAATGTTCCTTCTGACCCCATATCCCATGGTGGAAACATGACAAGACATAAGAACTGAGCAGAGTCGTCGGCAAGAAGCACAGCTTTCTATCGAACAATATCAGAGTAACATTGGAAGGAAGGCCATGACCTGTCCCATTAATTTATTTCTCGACTGACTTCTTCTCTCTATGCCCATTTCATACTCTTCTCTCCTCTCTATTTATTGCTACATATATCTATTCAACAGTCCACTTGCGTATTTCACAAGAGATGTGACAATGCAAGGTCATTTTGATTTCTGGAGGTTTCTGTTTGGTTTGTCAATACACCCAGAAAACCTCATATGGTTAAAACATTTATTAAGTGAAGAGCAGGAAACATCAGCCGTGTGTAGATGGAACGTGCAGCTGTTAGGTAAGGAATACATCTACTTAGTCACACATGCCTGAGTCAATGGCGCTTCCTTGAAATGAGAGGTGTAAACATATGGGTTTCCAGGGCAATGGGCCAGTTGTGATTGACTCAGTGGTCAACATTAGATACAGTATCGAACCCTTTGCAGAAGAGACATTTTATCTTGTCTAATCACTGGCGAATAAGGAGGAAAAACCAAGTGGATACGCACTGTGCGGCTAAATAGTAATACAAGTGCCAAGGGACTAAGGCTGTATCTTACTCTATGTCATAGATAGTTACACATTCAACAGCCACTGTGCAAGGCAACATTGTTTTCTTAAACTTCAGTAGGGGGCAGAAGAGGGTAGGTGTTCTGTGAACAGGTAGGCTACAAGGTACAGTAGGTAAAGAACAGGTAAGCACAATGACGGGGTCTCTCTAGTCTCCGCCCTTTTTTCTTTGCACTCGTTTCCTCACATGGGTTTCTTGTTTCAAAGCAGACTTTTTTTTGACATTATGCGAGTGTTGCAGTGGTCTCAGGCACTGCATCTTAGTGCAAGAGGCTGTATCACATGGCTGTGATTGGGAGTCCCTTAGGGCAGCACACAATTGGCCCTGCATTGTCTGGGTTTGGCCGGGGTAGGCCGTCATTGTAAATAAGAATTTGTTCTTAACTGACTTGTATTTCATCACCTCCGCCTCATTATCAATACATGCTTAGTTAAATAAAGGTTAAATAAAAAAAATCTACAGGAAATTACAGACCTGTAAGCTCCCTCCACTATTGTACTCCTGTACCCCCTCTCTCAACTCAATTCAAGGGCTTTATTGGCATGGGAAACATATGATAACATTGCCAAAGCAAGTGAAGTAAATAATAAACAAAAGTGAAATAAACAATAAAAATGAACAGTAAACATTACACTCACAGAAGTTACAAAAGAATAAAGACATTTCAAATGTCATATTGTGTCTATATCCAGTGCTGTAACGATGTGCAAATACTTAAAGTACAAAAGGGAAAATAAATAAACATAAATATGGGTTGTATTTACAATGGTGTTTGTTCTTCGCCGGTTGCCCTTTTCTTGTGGCAACAGGTCACAAATATTGCTGCTGTGATGTCACACTGTGGGATTTCACCCAGTAGATATGGGAGTATATCAAAATTGGGTTTGTTTTCAAATTCTTTGTGGATCTGTGTAATCTGAGGGAAATATGTGTCTCTAATATGGTAATACATTTGGCAGGAGGTTAGGAAGTGCAGCTCAGTTTCCTCCTCATTTTGTGGACAGTGTGCACATAGCCTGTCTTCTCTTGAGAGCCAGGTCTGCCTACGAGAGCCTTTCTCAATAGCAAGACAATGCTCACTGAGTCTGTACATAGTCAAAGTTTTCCTTAAGTTTGGGTCAGTCACAGTGGTCAGGCCACTGTGTACTCTCTGTTTAGGGCCAAATGGCATTCTAGTTTGCTCAGTTTTTTGTTAATTCTTTCTTTCTTTTGTTTTCTCATGATTTGGTTGGGTCTAATTGTGTTGCTGTCCTGGAGCTCTGTGGGGTCTGTTTGTGTTTGTGAACAGAGCCCCAGGACCAGCTTTCTTAGGGGATTCTTCTCCAGGTAGGTGATGGCTTTGTCATGGAAGGTTTGGGAATCGCTTACTTTTAGGTGGTTGTGAAATTCAACAGCTCTTTTCTGGATTTTGATAATTAGAGTGTATCGGCCTAATTCTGCTCTGCATACAATATTTGGTGTTTTAACACTGAGGATATGTTTGCAGAATTCTGCATGCAGAGTCTCAATTTGGTGTTTGTCCCATTTTGTGGATTATAACTGATTGATGTTTTTTTAGACGGATCCTAATTGGTATATTGCATTTTATGTTCCTTTTGATGGCATAGAAGGCCCTTCTTACCTTGTCTCTCAGCTCGTTCACAGCTTTGTGGAAGTTACCTGTGGCACTGATGTTATGCCGAGGTATGTATAGTTTTTTGTGTGCTCTAGGGCTAGATGTTTAGATGGAATTTCTATTTGTGGTCCTGGTAACTGGACCTTTTTTGGAACACTATTATTTTTGTCTTACTGAGATTTACTGTCAGGGCCCAGGACTGACAGAATCTGTTCAGAAGATCTAGATGCTGCTGTAGGCCCTCCTTGGTTGGTGACAGAAGCACCATATCATCAGCAAACAGTAGACATTTGACTTCAGATTCTAGTAGGGTGAGGCAGGGTGCTGCAGACTTTTCTAATGCCTTCGCCAATTCGTTGGTATATATGTTAGAGGCTGGGGTTTAAGCTGCATCCCTGTCTCACCCCACGGCCCTGTGTAAAGAAATGTCCTGTAGCTCGCTCTTGCTCTCTCTCTCTCTGTGTTAATAACCTGCACCATTTGCCTTGTTTTACTCTTTCAGTGCCTCCTCTCTCTTGCTCCGTGACCCCAGATTCTCCCCCATTAGTCTCCTGAGGTTAGCCAGGAGGCCTCTGCTGTCAGATAGACCAGTCAGTCCTGCTAGTTAACCCCTCCTTTCCTGGATCTGGAATCCCTGAATTTTTCCTGGATACAACACAAATGCTAATTAAAATACACTTGAATGTAACAGAACAATAGGCCTCCATGAGAACAATCTGGGGCAGCGGGTAGCCTAGTGTTTAGAGCGTCGTTAGGTCAGTAACCGAAAGGTTGCTGGATCGAATCCCTGAGTTGACAAGGTAAAAATCCATGGTTCTGAACAAGGCAATGTTTCCTGGTAGGCCGTCATTGTAAATAAGAATTTGTTCTTAACTGACGTGCCTAGTTAAATAAAGGTTCAAAATAAAAATAAGTTACACAAATCAGGTTGTCAGTTGTTGTCTTTATAGGAGTATATAATTTTTCTGACAACCACAAGTACTTGAGTTTATATGTTTTTCAAGATAGATTCAGCTCATTGTTCTCAGGGCAGGGTAGGGTGCTTCAACATACCAACCCAGGTGCGACGACACCACAGTGGTAGGCCTGATCACTGACAATGATGAGACAGCCTATTGGGAGGAGGTCAAAGACCTGACAGTGTGGTGCCAGGACAACAACTTCTCCCTCAATGTGATCAAGACAAAGGAGATGATCATGGACTACAGGAAAAGGAGGGCCGAGCACGTCCACATTTTCATCGACAGCACTGTAGTGGAGCGAGTTGAGAGCTTCAAGTTCTTTGGCGTCCACATCACCAACAAACTATCATGGTCCAAACTCACCAAGACAGTCATGAAGAGGGCACAACAACACCAATTCCCCCTCCGGAGACTGAAAATATTTGGCATGGGTCCTCAGATCCACAAAACATTCTATCGCTAGTTCTATTCTAGTGCTTACATTCTATTCTAGTGCTTACGGCCCAGTACATTACTGGGGCCAAGCTTCCTGCCATCCAGGAGGTGTCAGAGCAAGGCTCTAAAAATTGCCAAAGACTCCAGCCACCGTAGTCATAGACTGTTCCAGCTGCTACCGCACATCAAGCGGTACCGGAGCGCCAAGTCTATGTCCTAAAGGCTTTTTAACAGCTTCTACCCCCAAGCCTTAAGACTGCTGAAGAGCTAATCAAATGGCTACTCAGACTACTTGCATTGACCCCCCCCCTCCCTTTTTGATGCTGCTGCTACTCGCTGTTTATTATGTATGCATAGTCACTTTACCCCTACCTACATGTACATATTACCTCAACTACCTCGACTAACCTGTTCCCAACACATTGACTCGGTACCCCTGTATATAGCCTCGTTATTGTTATTTTGATGTTGCTCTTTTATTTTTTTTAACTTTAGTTTATCTAGTAAATATTTTCTTAACTCTTATCTTTCTTAAAACTGCATTGTTGGTTTTTTAAGGGCTTGCATTTTCTGTTGACCAATCATTTACTGAAGTACCATTTTATGACATAGTACAGTATATGACTATGAATACTAATTCCCCACTTGGGCCAATTGACATAATCGTGCAAGGCAGGAAAACAAGATGTCCTGAATCTCATGTTACCATATCCAAATATCCTAATTTCACCATACAAAGACCTAGAATACTAGTCCTTTGCACAATGCTTGTCATACATTCTCAATGTAATCAAATAAAAGAACAACTTATCTGAACCCATTGGAAAACTGGCAAAACAGTGTTTGTTCCAAGCACCATGCAGGGATACAGGTCACCCCACAGCCAGACATTGATAAATGCTCTAAATATCAACAGGGAAACAACCTAAAAGAGCCCCATGTTCTGAGGATTTACTTTGTGACCACTTCTTAAGATAACACTGTGTGTAAACATGGACTCCAGCTGACCTATCCATCAGCTGATTTTTACAGACAACAAGATCTAACTGACCAGAAGGACAGGATATGTGTGAATATTGAGTTGGGAAGAAACATTACATACATTACATTTCTTATCTGGGTTTGGCCTGTTTTGGGTGTTACGCAATCAGAGCAGATGCAGATGTGGGACACACAACACACATTTGTCCCCAGATGGAGTCTGGACTGGGTAACACAATAAACTTGCTCTCCTCTCTCCCTTGAGGCCCCTCCCACACACTTAACCCCTCCAGCAATGCTAACCACAGGCCAAGTCTCTTCATAATTCACTCCAAATGCCTGACAAAATGATTGTGCAGGGAGTGTTCCTTCTCTGAGAATAACCAAAGCAGCTCACTATCAGAACAGTGTGGGAGTGCTGAGTGAAAGAACAATGAGATAAGAATTCAGCATTCTTTAACATTCAACTGGGCGTAACAAGATAGTGTGTTTGAAGAATTAATATTCTCATTCTCTCAGGCACATTTAACACAAGGTCACAGGTGAGGTAGACTGTAGCGGATAAAATGTCTCATTTTACAGAGTCGGCGAGAGCTGGATTATGGGTTGTGGACAGAAGAAGTGAGGAATTGAACACCTCACATGTTTTTCCTGAAGCCTATTAATCTTTATTTCTGCTGCATCTGTTCCACAGCAACGCTGCTCGTTCGTTACTGCCCTCTAACTCCACCTCTCCAACCCCTCTCCTCCTCTCTGTATGCCCGTTTCAGTGCATTCCTATCCCCTGCCATCATCCCTGCAAGCTTTTCACACAGACCTAAAGCTCCCCAGTCCTCCCCGCTGTAAAACAGGCCTGGACGAAGGGCTCTGGTGTTGCTGGACTCCTGGCCCATGCTAGCTTGATCCACGGGGGAAAAATCGGGTTGGCAACACGAGCAACACAGGGGAAATATTTGCCCAAGTGCATTGCACGTGTGCTGACTTTCCTCACCTGTTTCTTTGTTTTACACAGCCCCTTGTTTCTGGTTACGGGCTCTTTTTGGCAAGTTTATAAGCAGCCAAGCAGCATATAATAAGTCTGCAGCTCTGTGGAAAGGAGTAGTAAAATCCTTATCCGCTCAGGATATAATAACCTCCATGAGTGGTGAGCTGAGCACTACAGATCCAGAAATTGAGGGCTAGAACTAAAATGTTCAAATGTTGCTGTCTTAAACAGAAGCAGCCTTTGGGGAATGAGTCAGACCATTTAATTTCCCTTCCGTGAGTGCCTCCTGTTTTGCTTAGCTATTGTGTTTTACTTTATTACCATTGGCTCATGGCACTGTCCAAAACTTCATTTCTGCTAATGTGCTGGGTAGATACATACTTCTCAGGGCAAGGAGGATGAAATTGAGGTACAGTCTACATACAGTCCACCCAAAGGTTTCTGTCAACATTATGGATCTCATTCTAACTGACACACCTTCATGTCACATTAAAGGTGTTCTGGCAAATGTTGAAAAACATCTTTGTTAGTTTGCATAGATAAGACACTTATGTATTTTATTTATTTTTTGTAATTTAGCGTGAGATTAGAGATCTCAGCTTTTGAGTGCTCCCATGCCAAGAAGTTGCCAGTAAGAACTGCATACTTAAAAAATAGTTTCTCTATCCTCTACAAAGTCTATGTGCATGTACAGTACACACAGACAGGTTTGTCACCATTTTAACTTCTCAAGTTGGTAGACATTCAACAGAAATGTCTAGTTTTGTCCACTCTCTCACCTCCTTATGGAACATGGTTCACACTTCAGACCTGATGATTGATATGCATGTTTGCTGCTTTGGCCTGGGGATAGGGGATGTAAGAGCCCCTCCCACACATATCAGCGAAACTCTCCTGAGGGACACTTCCAAGGCAATACAGAAAACTGAATTTCTATTTACTCATAAACAGATCTTCAAACAGATTAATGCATTGCACCTCTATAGTGTATAGATAAACAAAGCTATTCCATTTTGTGCATGTCATTTAAATAGTAGCCAATAGCCGTACATCCCAAATCATGACTATTATGTGAGTAGTAAGTAGCAGCCATGGCACACCCCACTCTATCACTAACCAAACCTCATTAGAAGAGTGTGCTCTGAGACCCTCAATCTACACCTAAACATTAGAGCGGCACAATGTAAATACTGCAATCAAGCTGCGCTACACATGGTGTTGTACTCGTGCAAACACACAGACACACTTGAGCACAGATGAGAACCCAGAGCAAAGCTCAAACAGGGCCACATACTATCTTCATACAAAAATGCAAGGAGGAAAACATACAGAACTGATGCCAATGGACATAACCGAGATGCAATCACACAAACATGCATAGACACCAACAGGATCAGACATACATAGCATGTGCATGTATACACAGACAGGCATGCACACAGCACACAGGCACACACACCTAGAAAAACACCCTCCTGCAGGCATAAGCACCACTCCTACACGCTTGTACACATGATCGTGAATAAGATAAGAGGCTTATGATAACACATTATGGGGTAAGACATGACAAGGCTTTACAGAATACCACTGTCAGTCTGTGGCTGAAGGCTGTCTGCAGCTAAGGTAACAGGAAAGGTCTAGCTACGGTACTAGAAATGACACATGTTTTAGTTTAGAGAGCTAACCCCAAGCCCTGCTTTGTATGTGACATAGAATCAACAATAACTACATGTTGAAAAGATCTAAATGGATCTCTTTAAATTCAACAGTCAGCTTAGATCAGACCCCTGGGCACTATAATTTGGGCCAACTTGCAGGAAGCTAGAAAATGCCTGTTTGAGTAAAACTATCCACTATGGTTTGGCAAGTAAACTATTCATTACCCCTGTATATAAATATATAAAGTACCACTCGAAAGTTTGGACACAACTACTCATTCAATTATTTTTCTTTATTTTTACAATTTTCGACATTGTGGGATAATAGTGAAGACATCAAAACTATGTAATAACACATATGGAATCATGTAGTAATCAAAAAAGTGTTAAACAAATCAAAATATATTTGAGAATTTTCAAAGTATTCACCCTTTTGCCTTGATGACAGCTTTGCACACTCTAGGCATTCTCTCAACCAGCTTCATGAGGAATGCTTTTCCAACAGTCTTGAAGGAGTTCCCACATATACTGAGCACTTGTTGGCTGCTTTTCCTTCACTCTGCAGTCCAACTCATCCCAAACCATCTGAATTGGGTTAAGGTCAGGTGATTGTGAAGGCCAGGTCATCTGATGCAGCACTCGATCACTCTCCTTCTTGGTCAAATTGCTCTTACACAGCCTGGAGGTGTGTTGGGTCATTGTCCTATTGAAAAACAAATGATGCTGTGTATGTATGTATGTGTGTGTGTGTGTGTGTGTGTGTGTGTGTGTGTGTGTGTGTGTGTGTGTGTGTGTGTGTCGGAGGGCCTGTTTTCCAGACCTCTGGCAGTCTCTATGGGGGTGCTGCAGGATACAATTCTCGGGCTGACTCTTTTCTCTGTATACATCAATGATGTCCCTCTTGCTGCTGGTGATTCTCTGATCCACCTCTACGCAGTCAACACCATTCTATATACTTCTGGCCCTTCTTGGACAATGTGATAACTAACCTCCAGATGAGCTTCAATGCCATACAACTCTCCTTCCATGGCCTCCAACTGCTCTAAAATGTAAGTAAAACTAAATGCATGCTCTTCAACCAATCGCTGCCCACACCTGCCCGCCCGTCCAGCATCACTACTCTGGACGGCTCTGACTTAGAATATGTGGACAACTTAAAATACCTAGGTGCCTGGTTAGACTGTAATCTCTCCTTCCAGACTCACATTAAGCATCTCCAATCCAAAATAAAGTCTAGAATCGGCTTCCTATTAGCAACAAAGCATTCTTCACTCATGCTGCCAAAACTGACTATCCTACCGATCCTTGTCTTCGGGGATGTCATTTACAAAATAGCTCAACAAATTGGATGCAGTCTATCACAGTGCCATCCGTTTTGTCACCAAAGCCCCATATACTACCCACCACTGCGACCTGTACGCTCTCGTTGGCTGGCCCTTGCTTCACATTCGCCAAACCCACTGGCTCCAGGTCTTTGCTAGGTAAATCCCCACCTTATGTCAGCTCACTGGTCACCATAGCAGCACACGCTCCAGCAGGTATATCTCACTGGTCACCCCCAAAGCCAATTCTTCCTTTGGCCGCCTTTCCTTCCAGTTCTCTGCTGCCAATGACTGGAACGAACTGCAAAAATCATTGAAGCTGGAGACTCATATCTCCCTCACAAACTTTAAGCACCAGCTGTCCGAGCAGCTCTCAGATCACCGCACTGTACATAGCCTATCTGTAAATAGCCCATCCAACTACCTTATCCCCCATACTGTTATTTATTTGATTTATTTCGCTGATTTGCACCCCAGTATCTCTACTTGCACACTCATCTTCTGCACATTTATCACTCCAGTGTTTAACTGCTATATTGTAATTATTTTGCTACTATGGCCTATTTATTGCCTTACCTCCCTTATAAAATCAAATTTATTTATATAGCCCTTCGTACATCAGCTGATATATCAAAGTGCTGTACAGAAACCCAGCCTAAAACCCCAAACAGCAAGCAATGCAGGTGTAGAAGCACAGTGGCTAGGAAAAACTCCCTAGAAAGGCCAAAACCTAGGAAGAAACCTAGAGAGGAACCAGGCTATGTGGGGTGGCCAGTCCTCTTCTGGCTGTGCCGGGTGGAGATTATAACAGAACATGGCCAAGATGTTCAAATGTTCATAAATGACCAGCATGATCAAATAATAATAAGGCAGAACAGTTGAAACTGGAGCAGCAGCACGGTCAGGTGGACTGGGGACAGCAAGGAGTCATCATGTCAGGTAGTCCTGGGGCATGGTCCTAGGGCTCAGGTCCCCCGAGAGAGAGAAAGAAAGAGAGAAGGAGAGAATTAGAGAACGCACACTTAGATTCACACAGGACACTGAATAGGACAGGAGAAGTACTCCAGATATAACAAACTGACCCTAGCCCCCCGACACATAAACTACTGCAGCATAAATACTGGAAGCTGAGGCAGGAGGGGTCAGGAGACACTGTGGCCCCATCCGAGGACACCCCCGGACAGGGCCAAACAGGAAGGATATGACCTCACCCCCTTTGCCAAAGCACAGCCCCCACACCACTAGAGGGATATCTTCAACCACCAACTTACCATCCTGAGACAAGGCTGAGTATAGCCCTCAAAGATCTCCGCCATGGCACAACCCAAGTGGGGGCGCCAACCCAGACAGGATGACCATATCAGTGAATCAACCCACTCAGGTGACGCACCCCTTCCAGGGACGGCATGAGAGAGCCCCAGTAAGCCAGTGACTCAGCCCCTGTAATAGGGTTAGAGGCAGAGAATCCCAGTGGAAAGAGGGTAACCGGCCAGGCAGAGACAGCAAGGGTGGTTCGTTGCTCCAGAGCCTTTCCGTTCACCTTCTCCCTCCTGGGCCAGACTACACTCAATCATATGACCCACTGAAGAGATGAGTCTTCAGTAAAGACTTAAAGGTTGAGACCGAGTTTGCGTCTCTGACATGGGTAGGCAGACCGTTCCATAAAAATGGAGCTCTATAGGAGAAAGCCCTGCCTCCAGCTGTTTGCTTAGAAATTCTAGGGACAATTAGGAGGCCTGCGTCTTGTGACCGTAGCGTACGTGTTGGTATGTACGGCAGGACCAAATCAGAGAGATAGGTAGGAGCAAGCCCATGTAATGCTTTGTAGGTTAGCAGTAAAACCTTGGAATCAGCCCTTGCTTTGACAGGAAGCCAGTGTAGAGAGGCTAGCACTGGAGTAATATGATCAAATTGTTTGGTTTTAGTCAGGATTCTAGCAGCCGTATTTAGCACTAACTGAAGTTTATTTAGTGCTTTATCCGGGTAGCCGGAAAGTAGAGCATTGCAGTAGTCTAACCTAGAAGTGACAAAAGCATGGATTAATTTTTCTGCATCATTTTTGGACAGAAAGTTTCTGATTTTTGCAATGTTACGTAGATGGAAAAAATATGTTCTTGAAATGGTCTTGATATGTTCTTCAAAAGAGAGATCAGGGTCCAGAGTAACGCCGAGGTCCTTCACAGTTTTATTTGAGACGACTGTACACCATTAAGATTAATTGTCAGATTCAACAGAAGATCTCTTTATCCTACCTCATTTGCACACACTGTATATAGACATTTTCTAATGTATTATTGACTGCATGTTTGTTTATTCCATATGTAACTCTGTGTGGTTGTTTGTGTCGCACTGCTTTACTTTATCTTGGCCAGGTCGCAGTTGTAAATGAGAACTTGCTCTCAACTATCCTTCCTGGTTAAATAAAGGTGAAATAAAAATAAAATAAAAATGTCAAGCTCATGAGGTCACATATTATACTTAATATAATTTAGCTGGAAAGCATACGCCCCATCTAACATCACCTCCCTGCTTTATTTAAGCAAACTACAATGTAAAACACGGACAAATATGCAGTGCATTCATTTCAACATTGAGACAAAATGTATTCTGATCAATTTCTTTTGTCTATAATTATTACATTGAGCTGTAAAATACATGCTGTTAATCTCTCTGGAATGTGATTCTGAGCATTTTACAGGGACATCAGCTTCAAGACATGATTTGCTGGATTACAATGTATAATTATAATCATGTCTTCTAGATGTACCTATTGGCAACCACATGTTGACTGTGCCTCACAGACAGAAAGTGTGACTAGTAACGGCCAAAGGCTAAAGACACAGCCACTCAACTGTCACCCACAGATTCAATATGGGATTGTGGTGAGACAATCTCGATGGGTGACGAGTGTATGTCTTTGTTTGTATGTGTGTAAGTATACACAGTGTTGTGAAACACTCATTCCGGAAACCTGTAATCTGAACCTGCACATTTTACAACAACTATATGGTAGGGTATGTCTCATAGTCAGGGTGAGTAGGTGTGTGTGTGGGTGGGTAAGGAAGCAATGAAGGTAGTGGGGAAGCCAGAGACGGAGAGATATCACCTCCCATGTCTATATATCAAGGTGCCAAGGGATTCGGCAACTGTCCTTTATCATGATAGGTGCAATGTGTGAGTCATGTCTGTAGAAGATATCTCACGGTAGCTACTGTACCCTATGATTACTTCACAGACCGGCTGTTTTTATGAATGAATCTCTCACACGTCTGTGAGCATCACCACTATGAGTAATGGACCAGCTCAGCGATGAGAAAAGGTGCAACTATCAAGACTGATAGGACATGTTAGAGTCCTGTTGAAAACATTATTGTACCTCTTTGATACCAGGCTGGTCTCAGAGGCATACGAAACATACTTTACGTATCATGTAGCATTTCCGCTAACCCTTCCCCTAACCTTACTTCTAAAATGTAACACAATTCACCTAACCTGCTACCTAAATTCACCTAATCTTAGTCATTTTAGTTCTCCTAACCTTTTACGTAAATTAACCTAACATTTGCCGTTAGTTCCCCTGAGCTCCAACGTAAATATACCCTGCAGTTCTCCTTTGTTGTTACAGCGCAACAAGCAACCTGGTCTCAGAGAAAGACATATAATACTACACGTCCTCCAAGATTTATATTAGTTACTTCAGCCAATTCATATACTATTGTGCGAACGGGTAAGAAGTATGACACTATATGTCCTATAATCCATATGCTATTGTATGATAGCTATTCTATTCATAATGTAACCGAACGTAAAGTAATTTATCATACTAAATGGAGTGTCACAGATTTACATACAGAAAAATACGAATTGCCCTAAGACCACGTTGTTGATTCACACACATATGCACACTCGCCAGCAGTGCACCTGCCCCCCATTCACAACCCCAGACACATACACACCCAACTTCCAAAGTGATCTGTCAGTGCATAGTGATTTATTATGAAATAAAGTTGGAGGGATCGGTCAAATACTCTTTATGCTATCCAAGGCTGAAGCCAAAGTCATCCACTATGCTTTTCTTTTCAATGTCCCACAGGCTTGTGGAAGTAAAACTTCAACATTTGATGCTCTCTGGGGAGAATTACATTTCCATTTATTTAACATCGAACTTATCCTCCTAACTTCAAATGAGGGTACTTTAACCACAGTAATGCAATAAGCTGTATTGAAAGTCAGTGATAAACCCTTACAGTTTATGGATAAACCACATCTGTTCACCTTAATGTTCTCGAAGAGCCCTCCTCACGATGACTAATAAGCATGCTGCTCATTTTGTGAGAATCCTTGTATATATTTTGGAAGAAAATACACTACCAGTGGAAAAGTGGTTTATAAAATTGACAATATGAGTCAATTTTGTGATTGTATAACATTGAACGTTTTCCACATCTTGGGGGCCTTGATGTAGGTTTTACTTGAACACTCTTCCTTAAAGGAGCAGTTTTTTACAGCAGTTTTTATCTCAACATCAAATAATTCCAGGGTTACAATTAAGTAGCTCACTGTGATTGTAATAGAAAACAACGGTCAAAAAGAAACAAAAATAGTTTCTTGGCAAAGAGCAGTTTCCCAAGCAATAATTTTGCTAGCAAAGCAGAAAGTTTTGGAACTCTCTTTCTTATTGGTCTATTGACTAATTTACCACCTGGTGATGTCACAAACTCCATCCCACAAAAACAGGCAGAAATGTCAGTCTTTTCAAACAGAAATATGTGCTATTTCATAGTTTTGATGTCTTCACTATTATTCTACAATGTAGAAAATAGTAAAAATAAAGAAAAATGCTTGAATGAGTAGGTGTGTCCATACTTTTGACTGGTACTGTATATATATATTATTTTACAAAATAAAACATCTACATACAAACGACTACATACAGACGCACACAAACATCCACAACATCACCCCTGCCAAGACCCACCTGTTCACACAGCCACTCTCCACCACATGGCCTCAAACGGCACCATTTTCATTTCTGTCAACCACACACATTTAACATTGAGGTGATAAAGCATTTTACATTTCATTGTGTTAATGACAGAGGATTGGCTGACTTCCAATTTTTAAGTGTACTTTTTCAAGCTGATTGATGAGAAAAGTATCCTCTAACCCATCACGTATCTATCTCACTGCACCCTCATGTGCCATGTCTTGAAATATTCAATAATATTTTCCCATAGAGAATTTTAGAAACACTTAAAATAAGGGCTGTGTTTCATGTAGGCAAACCCTGGCATGATGTTTTGATTACCATGTAAATCTCTGTTGAGACAAGGTGACAATTATCAATATATAATTGTCAAGCACTCCTTTCATCTTTTCATTTTTTATGCATCTCACGAATGTTCTTTTTTGTGATCTGAACACCAAAGGTAGATTCTTCTGTCCATTACACTTTTTTCCAATCTTCCTCTGTCCAGTGTCTGTGCTCTTTTGCCCGTCTTAATATTTTATTTTTATTGGCCAATCTGAGATATGGCTTTTTCTTTGCAACACTGCCTAGAAGGCCAGCATCCTGGAGGCGCCTGGTGTTTTGCGGGTACTATTTAATGAAGCTGCCAGCTGCCAGTTGAGCTTTCTCAAACTAGACACTCTAATGTACTTATCCTCTTGCTCAGTTGTGCACCGTGGCCTCCCACTCCTCTGTCTATTCTGGTTAGAGCCAGTTTGAGCTGTTCTGTGAAGGGAGTAGTACACAGTTTGTTCGAGATCTTCAATTTCTTGGCAATTTCTCACATGGAATAGCCTTCATTTCTCAGAACAAGAATAAACTGATGAGTTACAGATGAAAGTTCTTTGTTTCTGGCCATTTTGAGCCTGTAATTGAACCCACAAATGCTGATGCTCCAGATACTCAACTAGTCAAAAGAAGGCCAGTTTTATTGCTTCTTTAATCAGAACAACATTTTTCAGCTGTGCTAACATAACTGCAAAAGGGTTTTCTAATGATCAATTAGCCCTTTAAAATTATAAACTTGAATTAGCTAACACAACGTACAATTGGAACACAGGAGTGATTGGTTGCTGATAATGGGCCTCTGTACACCTATGTAGATATTCCATAAAAAATCTGCCGTTTCCAGCTATAATAGTCATTTACAACATTAACAATGTCTACACTGTATTTCTGATCAATTTAATGTTATTTTAGTAGACAAAATATGCTTTTCTTTCAAAAACAAGAACATTTCTTAGTGGCCCCAAACTTTTAAACAGTAGTGCATTTGCCTTACTATAGGCAAGTCAATCCCTTTTTCATGATATCTGGTAGATCCCTAGTAGAAATCAGATTTTGGAACCAGTCTGGATTCTTGTATTGGAATCGCATATGATCCTATAAAAATAAATCCTATAGGATAGAATCCAATAGAAAATTTTGTAACCAGTCCTATTGAACTCCTACTGAATTCTATGTCTGGGCAGCTCTGAGATGATGATTTGTGGTCTGAACTACTTATTGTTTTTGCATCAGGAGGTTGGAATACAACTTTCACATTTGAGATAATGTTTTTATGATGATGATTTTAATTTTTTAAATTTTACCTTTGTTTAACCAGGCAAGTCAGTTAAGAACACATTCTTATTTTCAATGATGGCCTGGGAACAGTGGGTTAACTGCCTGTTCAGGGGCAGAACAACAGATTTGTACCTCGTCAGCTCGGGGGTTTGAACTCACAACCTTCCGGGTTACTAGTCCAACGCTCTAACCACTAGGCTACCCTGCCGCCCCGAGTTGGTTGATTACCTTTGTAGAGCTCCATGTTTTGTTGCCAGATGTAAAAAGTAAATAAATAAAAAATGATAACAGACACATAAACTAAATCAATGAGTCTGATTAAGGACAGGGAATAGGAAGTGGACTACAATTCATACTTCTTTAATATTTTACTACGTAAACCTGATGGCTAGAAAATCACAAACTGTAGACTACAGGTGTGTTTAGTCTAATGGGAAGGGGAGGTGTTCCTGCATAGAAAGTGTGCCAGGAGGATGTACTGTCAATATTTACATTTGTTGGTGAACTACCATTTTTGTATTTACAAATGCATGCAGCAAGGAAATGCCTGCATGTCTTTGAATGAGTTTGCACTGTTCAAATCGTCAAGCAAACTTTAGTCACAAATGATGCACTATGCATGCAGTTTTGCGGTATATCCTCACAAGTGATTACACATTGTATGGCTATACTTATCCCAGTATCCATGGCAACATCCCTCAACTTTCCATGGCAAGAGTATGGCAAGAGTATCTGGCAAAGTCATCAGTGATATGTGGTAACACTGTTGCCATAACGACAGTGGGTGTGGCAGCAAAGGCAGTGAGAGGAAAAGCCCTTAGAAAAGGATCACTGCAGGACAGCACAGAGTTTCATGAAAGTGAAAGAAAGATCCTCAAAGACCAGCAGAAATTGCAGCAAACAAAAGCCCCACACACATCTTTCACATAAAGAGTCTGTTTTCACTGAACAGAAAATGCTCCCGTATGGGAGAGAGAAAGAGAATGTTTTAGCAAAACTGGAGTCAAAAACCCATTTTGCAGGCCATGTTCAATCGGGCTCAGCGCTGTAGGGCCATGCTTTTCCATTTGATACACATGTTATTTATTTCCTTAACTTGAGGTTGGGGATGTGGTTAACCTTATGTTTCCAAACAGGATCTAAGAACCAGACAAATCGGTAAAAGTGCAGTAAGAAAAGGGTATGTACAATTTTAGAGACGGGGTCGCATTTCAGCAGTTTGAAGTATGGTGCAGAGCAATTGCTTTACAATGGCCTTACAACTCTTAGGTCATGTACATGTATTGTCAGCGATGGCTACTTGAGAACCAACAATAAACATAACAATAATTGAACAATAGTTTAACAACAGTCGAACAAAACATAAACACCATATTGACATCAATCTATTATGGTTGTGTTTGCACATTGAAAGTGGTCTGGGTTTTGCTTGGAACTGATATTTCACCACAGTGCATCTGATGTCCTCAATAAAGAAAAATGTTTGTGAAAGCACCACAACTGAATAAATCTATTTTGCTCATATTTATGGTAATGAGATTCAATTTCCACCCCCTTATTCTAAAACAATTCATTGGATTAAAGCACTTATGACCTGAGGGAGTTGCACAAGTTCCACAACATACACATACACAGACACACCCAGACCTAGACACACCCTTTCTAGGTCCTCTGTGGGGGTCAAAGGTTGAGAGAGATATTTCTTACTGCCCTTTTACCCAGAGCTGACTGCATACAAAAGCTTGAATGCCCATCAATAACATGATCTCTCTGTAAAGTGGTCTGTATGTAAAACGACCACTTTACATGATTTCAAATTAGATGATTCTTCAGTAATCTCGGCTAGCCAGAAGTCAAATATGCTTGCGAAAGATTTCCTCTTTAACTTCTGGGTGGAATGCCATTAACAATTGTGATTACCTTTGTGCAAAGGAAGGAAGTGAAGTCTCCTTCCTCGCAAATGGAAACTCTCAGATGAACCCTTGGAAACCGTTTATCATCTGCACAATGGTTTGAAAATAACTAAACCAGTTTAAGCACTGCCTTCACCCAATCCCGAATCATCCAAATAATCAATGGCAAAAACAAAAAACTAGCAACGACAGCTGCTCGTAATCACATAATTCTACATGAGCCTTGACAGATTCTTGCCGTGTCATCTGTCCACGAGAATCAATCCCCGAGAGATGAACTCTTCAGTAAGCCTGTAGTTAGGCTGGTATCTATTAGATAACCTCCTAAGACAACTGAGGTAAACACAGTTGATAAAGTAATCATCATAGTGTGCGCACTGCACGGGGAGGGACAGAGATTCTTCAGACTGTAGAAAAGGGATCCTCTGTGTTGTTCCCTGGTGTACAGATTAGAAAGGAGTGGTCATAAATATTTCACTGACACTTTTGAGGCCAAATAAGGTGAAAGGTGATTAGATCAGGTGATAAATTGATTATTACAAACTGGGTGGTTAGAGCCCTGAATGCTGATTGGCTGACAGCCGTGGTATATCAGAACGTATACCATGGGTATGACAAATCATGTATTTTTATTGCTCTAATTACGTTGATAACGAGTTTATAATAGCAATAAGGCACCTCGGGGGTTTGTGGTGTATGGCCAATATACCACTGCTAAGGGCTGTGTGCAGGCACTCCACGATCTGTCGTGCTAAGAACAGCCCTCAGCCGTGGTACATTGGCCATATTCCACACCCCCTCGTGCCTTATTGCTTAAGTAGAGCACGCTCTGATGCAAGTTTGGAATGAATAGGTCAACTGTTTTGAAAGCAATATGGTCAACTGATAACCACATCCCATGTTAATCTGAAAAGGTAGTAAGTGCCCAAAAATAAATTGTAAGGTGCTTCAATGAATATATTTCAAGATTTGTATATGGCTCTTGCATTGACAACAGTGTGTCGATATTGTCACTCACATGCACATATTGTTCATGGTATGTAAAACGGTTTAACAGTCTGTGGACATTCCAGTCACACAGCTCACACACTTGGATCTATTTCAAGAAAGTGAGGGAGTCCATAATGTGTTTCTCAAGGTTTCCATGGCAATGACAAGGGCAAGGGCAAGGGATTCGTTGGCGGGACGAGAGGGAATGGAGGGTTTGGCTCAAGGAGTTGTGACTCACTCTGAGACTGGAGAGGAAAGGTGAGGTGAGAGGGGAAACAGTGCCAAAGTATTGTGAATGATCACAAATGATTTATTACCACAAATGGTCACACCCAACAGAAACCTCTGTAAAAACAGTCAAATGCTAGCCTCTCTCTTGAAATAACATTTAATTTTACTAGGCAAGGCAGTTAAGAACAAATTCTTATTTTCAATGAAGGCCTAGGAACAGTGGGTTAACTGCCTGTTCAGGAGCAGAACGACAGATTTGTACCTTTCGATTACTAGTCCAACGCTCTAACCACTAGGCTACCCTGTCGTCCCATACAGTGCCTTCGGAAAGTATTCAGACCCCTTGACTTTTTCCACATTTTGTTACCTGCCTTATTCTAAAATAAATAAAAAACAAATCCTAAGCAAGCTACACAATACCCCATAATGACGAAGGGAAACAGTTTTTAGAAATTTTGGAAACTTTACATATTTCAAAATCAAATCAAATGTATTTATATAGCCCTTCTTACATCAGTTGATATCTCAAAGTGCTGTACAGAAACCCAGCCTAAAACCCCAAACAGCAAGCAATGCAGGTGTAGAAGCACGGTGGCTAGGAAAAACTCCAGAGAAAGGCCAAAACCTAGGAAAAAACCTAGAGAGGAACCAGGCTATGTGGGGTGGCCAGTCCTCTTCTGGCTGTGCCGGGTGGAGATTATAACAGAACATGGCCAAGATGTTCAAATGTTCATAAATGACCAGCATGGTCAAATAATAATAAGCACAGTAGTTGTCGAGGGTGCAGCAAGTCAGCACCTCAGGAGTAAATGTCAGTTGGCTTTTCATAGCCAATCATTAAGAGTATCTCTACCGCTCCTGCTATCTCTAGAGAGTTGAAAACAGCAGGTCTGGGACAGGTAGCACGCCCGGTGAACAGGCCAGGGTTCCATAGCCGCAGGCAGGCAGAACAGTTGAAACTGGAGGAGCAGCATGGCCAGGTGGACTGGGGACAGCAAGGAGTCATCATGCCAGGTATTCCTGAGGCATGGTCCTAGGGCTCAGGTCCTCCGAGAGAGAGAAAGAAAGAGTTAATTAGAGAGAGCATACTTAAATTCACACAGGACACTGGACAAGACAGGAGAAATACTCCAGATATAACAAACTGACCCTAGCCCCCCGACACATAAATTACTGCAGCAAAAATACTTGAGGCTGAGACCGGAGGGGTCAGGAGACACTGTGGCCCCAAACCGATGATACCCCCGGACAGGGCCAAACAGGAAGGATAGAACCCCACCCACTTTGCCAAAGCACAGCCCCCACACCACTAGAGGGATATCTTCAACCACCAACTTACCATCCTGAGATCCTGAGATAAGGCCGAGTATAGCCCACAAAGATCTCCGCCACGGCACAACCCAAGGGGGCGCCAACCCAGACAGGAAGATCACATCAGTGACTCAACCCACTCAAGTGACGCACCCCTCCCAGGGATGGCATGGGATAGCACCAGTAAGCCAGTGACTCAGCCCTTGAAGCCCATGTAATGCTTTGTAGGTTAGCAGTAAAACCTTGAAATCAGCCCTTGCTTTAACACGAAGCCAGTGTAGGGAGACTAGCACCGGAGTAATATGATCACATTTTTTGGTTCTAGTCAGGATTCTAGCAGCCGTATTTAGCACTAACTGAAGTTTATTTTGTGCTTTATCCTGGGTAGCCGGAAAGTAGAGCATTGCAGTAGTATAACCTAGAAGTAACAAAAGCATGGATGAATTTTTCTGCATAATCTTTGGACAGAAAGTTTCTGATTTTTGTAAAATTACGTATATGGAAAAAAAGCTGTCCTTGAAACAGTCTTGATATGTTCATCAAAAGAGAGATCAGGGTCCAGAGAAATTCCGAGGTCCTTTACAGTTTTATTTGAGACGACTGTTTAACCATCAAGATTAATTGTCAGATTTAACAGAAGATCTCTTTGTTTCTTTGGACCTAGAACAAGCATATCTGTTTTGTCCGAGTTTAAACATAGAAAGTTTGCAGCCATCCACTTCCTTATGTCTAAAACACAGGCTTCTAGCTAGGGCAATTTTGGGGCTTCACCATGTTTCATTGAAATGTACAGCTGTGTGTCATCTGCATTGCAGTGAACATTATGTTTTTGAATGACATCCCCAAGGGGTAAAATATATAGTGAAAACAATAGTGGTCCTAAAACGGAACCTTGAGGAACACCAAAATTTACAGAGGACAAACCATTCACAGAGACAAACTGATATCTTTCCGACAGATAAGATCTAAACCAGGCCAGAACTTGTCCGTGTAGACCAATTAGGGTTTCCAATCTCTCCAAAATAATGTGGTGATCAATGGTATCAAAAGCAGCACTAAGGTCTAGGAGCACGAGGACAGATGCAGAGCCTCGGTCTGACGCCATTAAAAGGTCATTTACCACCTTCACAAGTGCAGGCTCAGTGCTATGATGGGGTCTAAAACCAGACTGAATTATTTTGTATGCATTGTTTGTCTTCAGGAAGGCAGTGATTTGCTGCGCAACTGTCACGTTCTGACCTTTATTTCCTTTGTTTTGTCTTTATTTAGTATGGTCAGGGCGTGAGTTGGGTGGGCAGTCTATGTTTGTTTGTTTGTTCTATATTTTGGGTATTTCTATGTTCGGCCTAGTATGGTTCTCAATCAGAGGCAGGTGTCATTAGTTGTCTCTGATTGAGAATCAGAGACATAGGTTAGCAGTAGATTTGATATAGGCCGATAGTTTTTTTTATATTTTCTGGGTCAAGGTTTGGCTTTTTCAAGAGAGGCTTTATTACTGCCACTTTTAGTGAGTTTGGTACGCATCCGGTGGATAGAGAGCCATTTATTATGTTCAACATAGCAGGGCCAAGAACAGGAAGCAGCTCTTTCAGTAGTTTAGTTGGAATAGGGTCCCGTATGCAGCTTGAAGGTTTAGAGGCCATTATTATTTTCATCATTGTGTCAAGAGATATGGTACTAAAACACTTGAGTGTCTCTCTTGATCCTAGGTCCTGGCAGAGTTGCGCAGACTCAGGTCAACTGTGGCTTTGGAGGAATACGCAGATTTACAGAGGAGTCCGTAATTTGCTTTCTAATGATCATGATCTTTTCCTCAAAGAAGTTCAGGAATTTATTACTGCTGCAGTGAAAGCCATCCTCTCTTGGGTAATGCTGCTTTTTAGTTAGCTTTGCGACAGTATCAAAAATAAATTTTGGATTGTTCTTATTTTCCTCAATTAAGTTGGAAAAATAGTCGGAAGCTAGTCGGAAGACTTCCAGTTTGGTGTGGCGCCATTTTCTGGAAGCTTGCTTCAAGAGCTTGGATATTTTCTGTATTACCAGGGAGCTAGTTTCTTATGACAAATGTTTTTAGTTTTTAGGGGTGCAACTGCATCTAGGGTATTGCACACGGGTAAATTGAGTTCCTCAGTTAGGTGGCTAACTGATGTTTGTCCTCTGACGTCCTTGGGTAGGCAGAGGGAGTCAGGAAGGGCATCTTTGTGTTGTCTTGAGAATTTATAGCATGACTTTTGATGCTCCTTGGTTGAGGTCTGAGATGATTGCAAACGTAATAAAATGGTGGTCTGATAGTCCAGGATTATGAGGAAAAAACATTAAGATCCACAACATTTATTCCATGGGACAAAACTAGGTCCAGAGTATGACTGTGACACTGAGTAGGTCCAGAGACATGTTGGACAAAACTGATGTTTTTGTTCAACAAAACTGAGTCGATGATGGCTCCAAAATCCTTTTGGAGTGGGTCTGTGGACTTTTCCATGTGAATATTAAATCACCAAAAATGTGAATATTATCTGCTCGGACTACAAGGTCCGATAGGATTTCAGGGAACTCAGTGAGGAACGCTGTATATGGCCCAGGAGGCCTGTAAACAGTAGCTATAAAAAGTGATTGGGTAGGCTGCATAGATTTCATGACTGGAAGCTCAAAAGACTGACTTTCTGTCAGCTGAATGAGCGACACCGGTTGAGCATTCCTACAGCATTTCCCTCTAGAAGCCATGAGAAAGTTGTCTGGCTGCGGGAATCGTGCGAGGGGATTTATACTAACATTACCATCTGTACTTACTGGTGGCACAGACACTGTTTCATCCTTTCATACACTAAAATTACCCTTGCCTAACGATTGCGTCTGAAGCCGGGCTTGCAGCACAGCTATCCTCGTTCTCCTGTATATTATGAGTACAGCGACTGCAACTAGAAGGCATCATGTTAATGTTACTACTTAGCTTCGGCTGTTGAAGGTCCTGATGAACCATGTCCAGATAAAGCGTCCGGAGTGAAAAAGTTGAATGAAATAATAGTTGAGTGAGGGAAAACTAAAAATATAAATGGTAATTGAAAAGTAAAAACCGTAAAGTTGTCAGGTAGCAAAGGAAGGTTGGCAACAAATGAACAGCAACACGTAAACAAGTCTGCAAGTTATGACCGGAAATGACTCCAGATTTATATAAGTATTCAGACCCTTTGCTATGAGACTCGATATTGAACTCCATTGATAATTTCCATTGATCATCCTTGAGATGTTTCTACAACTTGATTGGAGTCCACTTGTGGTAAATTCAATTGATTGTACATGATTTGGAAAGGCACACACCCGTCTATATAAGGTCCCACAGTTGACAGTGCATGTCAGAGCAAAAACCAAGCCATGAGGTCGAAGGAACTGTCCGTGGAGATCAGAGACAGGATTATGTCAATGCACAGATCTGGGGAAGGGAACCAACACATTTCTGCAGCATTGAAGGTCCCCAAGAACACAGTGGCTTCCATCATTCTGGGATGGCAGGTAGCAGTGGTTAGAGAGTTGGGCCAGTAACTGAAAGTTTGCTAGTTTGAATCCTTGAACTGACTGGGTAAAATCTGTTGTTCTGCCCCTGAACAAGGCACTGTTCCTAGGCCATCATTGTAAATAAGACTTTGTTCTTAACAGACTTGCCTAGTTATATAAAGGTTAAATAAATAAATATAAATTCTTAAATGGAATAAGTTTGGAACAAACAAGACTCTTCCTGGCCGCCCGTCCAAACTGAGCAATCGGGGAGAAGGGCCTTGGTCAGGGAGGTGACCAAGAACCCGATGGTCACTCTGACAGAGCTCCAGAGTTTCTCAGTGGAGATAGGAGAACCTTCTAGAAGGGCAACCATCTCTGCAGCACTCCACAAATTAGGCCTTTATGGTAGAGTGACCAGACGGAAACCACTCCTCAGTAAAAGGCACATGGCAGCTGGCTTGAAGTTTGCCAAAAGGCACCTAAAGACTCTCAGACCATGAGAAACTAAATTCTCTGGTCTGATGAAACCAAGATTGAACTCTTTGTCCTGAATGCCAAGTGTCACGTCTGTAGGAAACCAGGCCCCATCTCTACGGTGAAGCACGGTGGTGGTAGCATCATGCTGTGGGGATGTTTTTCAGAGGCAAGAACTGGAAGACTAGTCGGGATCGAGGCAAACATGAACGGAGCAAAGTACAGGAGAGATCCTTGATGAAATCCTACTCCAGAGTGCTCAGGACCTCAGACTGGGGGTGAAGGTTCACCTTCCAACAGGACAACGACCCTAAGTTCACAGCGAAGACAACACTGAATGTCCTTGAGTGCACCAGCCAGAGCCCGGACTTGAACTTGATCGAACATCTCTGGATGACCTGAAAATAGCTGTGCAACAACGCTCCCCATCCAACCTGACAGAGGATCTGCAGAGAAGAATGGGAAAACCTCCCAAAATAAAGGTGTGCCAAGCTTGTAGCGTCATACCCAAGATGACTTGATGCTGTCAAAGGTGCTTCAACAAAGAACTGAGTAAAGGGTCTGAATACTTATGCAAATGTGATATTTCAGTTTCTTATTTGTAATACATTTGCAAAAATGTCTAAAAAAACACATTTTTGCTTTGTCATTATGGGGTATTGTGTGTAGATTGATGAGGGGGAAAAAAAATATTTGATCAATTTTAGTATAAGGCTGTAACATAACAACATGTGGAAAATATCAAGGGGTCTGTACTTTCCGAAAGCTCTGCAGATGCTGATTGATGTTGTACAGCTCAATAATACTGGAATTCTCTTCCTGAAAAGATGACCCTACTCGTTATGGTAGGCCACACATATTGCTACTATAGCACTATACCTAGACTAAGGTCTATTTGCCTGCAACTTTTGTCAGTCTTCAGTAAATCACAACACAGTTAATCAACCATCATCATCTCATCACCATGATATTCTGACATGGTTTTCCGTAACATGTTGCCTCAGACACAGATAATGCATGCAGCCTCAGGCCTTACTCCAAACTACTACAAGTCCCATTGGGGGAATTTGAATGAGAACCTAGCCGGTTGGTGCGGTTGTCCCAGTTTCCATTTTCTACTGGTTGTGCTGAGAGATTACTATTGCTGATTGAGAACATGATGGTTCAGAAAAGTATTATTTAACTAATAGTAAAGTGTCTATGAGGTCAATTAATAAAAAAATGATGTCTGTGATATGATATCAGGACATGGCATGGCCTATTGGCAGCAGTAATTCATACAAGTTCATTAATGTATGCATTAATGTATGCAACCAGGTAGAGCAATAGTTCAGCTTGGCAACTTCATTATATGAGATTTACTGACAAGCTTCTGAATCCTTGTCATGTGTCAAATTTGACTATTCAAAGCTAAAATTGAAGTCGGAGGTTTACATACACCTTAGCCAACTTCATTTAAACTCCCTTTTTCACCATTTCTGCCTTTTAATCCTAGAAAAAATTACCTGTCTTAGGTCAGTTAGGATCAGCACTTTATTTTAAGAATGTGAAATGTCAGAATAATAGTAGAGAGAATTATTTATTTCAGCTTTTATTTCTTTCTATCAAATTCCCCGTGGGTCAGAAGTTTACCAATCCTTAATTAGTATTTGATAGCATTGCCTTTAAATTGTTTAACTTGGTTTAAACGTTTTGGGTAGCCTTCTACAAGCTTCCCAGAATGAGTTAGGTGAATTTTGGCCAATTCCTCCTGACAGAGCTGGTATAACGGAGTCAGGTTTGAAGGCCTCCTTGCTTGCACATGCTTTTTCAGTTCTGCCCACAAATGTTCTATAGGATTGAGGTCAGGGCTTTGTGATGTCCACTCCAATACCTTGACTTTCTTGTCCTTAAGCCGTTTTGCCACAACTTTAGAAGTATGCTTGGGGTCATTGTCCATTAATTTTCCTACCCCATGAAGCCATTTATTTTGTGAAGTACACCAGTCCCTCCTACAGCAAAGCACCTCCACAATATGATGCTGCCACCCCTGTGCTTCAACGGTTCAGATGGTGTTCTTCTGCTTGCAAGCCTCCCCCTTTTCTTCCAAACATAACGATGGCCCTTATGGCCAAACAGTTATATTTCAATTTCTCCAAAAAGTAAGATCTTTGTCCCCATGTGCAGTTGCAAACCGTAGTCTGGCTTTTTATGGCGGTTTTGGAGCAGTGTCTTCTTCCTTGCTGAGCGGCCTTTCAGATTATGTCGATATTGAACTTGTTTTACTTTTGTACCTGTTTCCTCCAGCATCTTCACAAGGTCCTTTGCTGATGTTCTGAGATTGATTTGCACTTTTCATACCAAAGTACGTTCATTTCTAGGAGACAGAACGCGTCTCCTTCCTGAGCGGTATGACGGCTGTGTGGTCCCATGGTGTTTATACTTGCGTACTATTGTTTGAACAGATGAACGTGGTACCTTCAGGCTTTTGGAAATTGCTCCCAAGGACGAATCAGAATTGTGGAGGTCTACAATTTTTTTCTGAGGTCTTGGCTGATTTCTTTTGATTTTCCCTTGATGTCAAGCAAAGAGGCACTGAGTTTGAAGGTAGTCCTTGAACTACATCCACAGGTACACCTCCAATTGACTTGATGTCAATTAGCCTATCAGAAGCTTCTAAAGCCATGACATCATTTTCTGGAATTTTCCATGCCGTTTAAAGCCACAGTCAACTTAGTGTACGTAAACTTCTGACACACTCGAATTGTGATACAGTGAATTATAAATGAAATAATCTGTCTGTTAACAATTGTTGGAAAAATGATCGACTTCATGACTTGCCAAAACTATAGCTTGTTGACAAGAAATGTGTGGAGTGGTTGAAAAACGAGTTTTAATGACTCCAACCTAAGCAAATGTAAACTTCCGACTTCAACTGTATGCTGAGAGGTGACACTGTTCAACTACATGACAATTTGAATTAGCTGAGTGAGTGCTAAAAAAAAGGTAAAACAAAGTTCATATGAGGCTGATTAACTTCATGACATTCAACATTCATTTCAGATATCTCTAACAGATAAATATATTAAAAAGGGTTCATAAGTCAGTTGATACACTATTACTTATAGATCATTATGAATCTGTTGGAAAATGGTTAGTAAGACATTGGTTGAAATTGTGTGGTTGAAGTTTTGATGCTTGGCAAAGTGTAATAGTAAGAAATGTTTGTTTATTATTGATTCCTAAACTAAACTAATGATTAACAATCTACTTATAAAGCCTAGAAACCCTTACAGTGCTACCATCCAAACTTACTCAAGTACAATAATACCTGAACGTACAACAACATAAATAGATCAGAAAGTTTAGCAAGGAGCTGGGTAAGGACTGACATAAGGCCTCAGATCTGTTTACACAATAGCCTGCTGAGGACATACTGCTCTCATATTTCACCACAGATGTCACATTCTAACAGTTATTATAATGCCCCAGCCCCTATGCCGTACCTCCATCACGGAAAAAAACACCCCAAAATACCTACAAAATTGTGTTTTTCCTAACAGGTTCCAAAACCCAGGTTATGGTTTCGTGGGCTTGTGTTAGAAACTAAAAGTGTTCTGTTACACTGCACAACTCCTCCCTCTCCTACCATTCACCCAGAGGCCTGGCCAATGAGAGTTAGCCATTGGCCCCTCCCACCAGGGAGGCTCTTAAAACCAGTGCTGTAGCTAATTCTCTGTCTATCCACTCAGGTCTCCCCAGTACTCCAGACAAGCCGCCTGCCATTCTATCTCCCCCTTATTGTCCTGCACTCACCAACCACGATGTCGGTCAGGAAAACCACCAGCTACACCGTCAAGTCCTCTTCCTCCGGGGCAGCCCCTCGCAGCTTTAGCAGCATGTCCTACTCTGGACCTAGCCAGGGGGTCTCTCGCCAGAGCTATAGCGCCCGCAGCTCCTATGGAGGGGCCAACAGAGGCATGGGAGGTGGGTTCGGGGCCGGTGGTGGTGGCGGTGGCGGCAGCTACATTTCCAGCTCCTCTGCCTATGGAGGTGGCATGGGTCTGGGGATGGGGATGGGGATGGGTGGCATCTCTCATGCCCCCATCACTGCTGTCCAAGTGAACAAGAGCCTGCTTGCCCCCCTTAACCTGGACATCGACCCCAACATCCAGATCGTCCGCACCCATGAGAAAGAACAGATCAAGGGCCTCAACAACCGCTTTGCCTCTTTCATTGATAAGGTCAGTCCTGGTAACCTGTCTGTCTGTCTTTCTGTACCTATGAAGATATCTGACAATGTAGTTTGCCTGGAGCTTGTAAACTGCCAGAAAATTTAAAAGGGAAGTAGAGACAGTCATGTACTGTGGGATTTTATGAATCTATCTCTATTAGCCATTAGAATGCTGAGGTGTCTGTTGTGTAATGAATGTGGAACAGTGGAGAAGATCCATAGAAAAGTCCACGTTGTGTAATGCTGGTACACGCAGTTAGAGCTCTGTTACATTATGTTAGGTTGATTACACGTACAAGCAAACTCATGAGTTTAGAAAAGGGAAGGAAATGTAGAAAAGTCTGATATTGAATAAAGCACAGATACAGTCAAACTAACTAAGTGTGATCATTTTCCCTGGGTTCTCAAGATTTCACATCTAATGGTTTGCAGTAATTGTCCCTTTATAGTGATGAATAACAAAAGTGCAGCAGGGTGGGGTGGGGGAGAGAGTTTCTACAGAAGGGTGTGTCTGTCTCTGGTTAGAGTATAGCTCATAGCTAGTGATCTGGTTTACTTTGGGAATGGCTACCCTGACCCTGCAGAGGGGTGTATGTGACCCGCCCCTACCCTGGATGACATGACAAAAAAGGTCATACACCTGAAACACAGACAGGAGCATTTGGTCATCACCATCATTGCTATGCTTACATACATTTCACATTCCTAACAAGTCTTGGAACAATGGAGTGAAATTCATTGATAGGGTAGCTTATACTGATAGATGGAGGGCAACATCTGAACATCTGGTCAAACATCAATAGATAACATTTGCAATGTTTGCTTTCATTCATGCCTGGGGGGTGTTTTCTTTATGAGTTTTCAACTGGCCTATCAGTTTTCTACTGTCCCACATGTGTAGGCTGCTCCAGTGGGTTAATATTTTATAAGGGCAGCTGGTTTCATGTTCCAGCTAACACTAGTGGATTGATTACATAAAAAGGAGCAAAACTCATCAGAAAGAGATTTCACCTCTGCATGTTTCCAAAGAAATGAAATAAAATGTGCAAATAGACTCTCTTTTCTTATCGTGATAACAATTCCCTTTTATACTTATTTCTTATTTCTACTTCTTTATTACTTATTTCTCTTATCCAATACCAGTTGACACAGCCATTTTAGGAGAATTCCTGATCTCACCTGAGGCTCATTCATCAGCAATGTCCACTGACAGCCATCTATCTATTTTCTCACCCTTGTTAGTGAACCAACATGTCAGCCTGCATGCTCTCCCCTTCCCCCATTAACACCTACCTGTATACTACAGTCAAATATTTACATTCTAGCCATTTGGATGAAGCCCCGCCTATATCTTTGTCCTGTTCCTCTCTATCTCCACTTCCCGACCTTGCCCTTTTATTAAAACAGGAAAACATGAAGGAAGCCTAATTCACCAGCTCTTTCCATCTGCCCCCTCTGCCTCCTGTCAGGATGCACGTCATAGCTTCCTTGGAAAAACAGCTTGCTAGGTCTATCCTGAAAACAGAGTCAGTAGTCTGTACATGTTCCAAACACTAATTGAAGCAATAAACACCCTAATTTAACGAGGATGACATGATAGTAATGGATGAGTCATGTTAGCCCACCATCAAAGTTCCGAATGTCCTTTTATTCAAAAATTTGATTATTCTCTTTATTATTTCATATAAAGCAGAAAAGGTCCCAAAGGCAACAATATAATATGATAAACTTGTGATCAGTGTGCCTATCAAATGCATAAACATCTACCCCCTCTCTCTACACATAGGTACGCTTCCTGGAACAGCAGAACAAAATGCTGGAGACCAAGTGGGGTCTCCTCCAGGGACAGACCACCACCCGCTCCAACATTGATGCCATGTTTGAGGCCTACATTGCCAACCTGCGCAGACAGCTGGACAGCCTGGGTAACGACAAGATGAGGCTGGAGGCTGACCTGCACAACATGCAGGGTCTGGTCGAGGACTTCAAGAACAAGTGAGTAAGACTTGAAGAAGAAGTGACTACAAATGTTACTCTTTTTACCTAGCAGACCCTCAGCCACATTCTCAGCAAATGCTTTGATTAGGCTTCTGTCCCAGTGCATAGCACCACTGTAGAGATAAGGTCATGGAACGCATGTTAGTAACGGGAGTTTCATGGAGTATTTGATTTAATCAGTACAGGACACACCAGTAATAGGTCATTTCAGTACTATGGATGGACAACACCCAACTGCAGTCCATTGTTTTCACATCATAGGGATTACTCCATTGAATAAGCGTTTCCTGGAGGGACCATTCTATTTCATATGTCTGGAGGTGAAAATCATTTAGATGACAGAGCTGGATGTTTTTCAGCTTCATGTCACACACTTGCATCATGGCGCACACATCAGTGTGTCAGTCCTGACAGACTGCTTATGTGCTCATATAATTTATGTCCTCAGGAGAAAAAGCACAAAGTAAAGAAACACCACACAAGTTTGGCATGGAGTCAAGATACCACAGTAGAAAACAATTCCCAGACGCATATTTGTTGTGGACGTAGCACTTATGCCCCCTAGTGTGAAAATTGTACATTACCTATATAAAGATAATCACAATAACCCAGCAGCATACCACCCTGCATGCCACTGCTGGCTTACTTCTGAAGCTAAGCAGGGTTGGTCCTGGTCAGTCCCTGGATGGGAGACCAGATAATGCTGGAAGTGGTGTTGGAGGGCCAGTAGGAGGCACTCTTTCCTCTGGTCTGAAAAATATCCTAATTCCCAGGGCAGTGTTTGAGGGAAACTGGGGGTTGTTAAATGGGTCTCCTGACTCATTAAAGATCCTATGGCACTTATTGTAAGAGTAGGGGTGTTAACCTCAGTGACCTGGCTAAATTCCCAATCTGGCACTCAAACCATCACGGTCAACTAATAATCCCCAGTGTACAATTGGCACATTCATCCCCCTCCTCTCCCCTGTAGCTATTCCACAGGTTGTTGCTGTAAATAAGAACGTGTTTCAGTCAACTTACCTGGTTAAATAAATGTTTTTTAAAAACACATAAATAGTTACAATATAATTATGACATAGAAATATATAATGTAATCTTGAAAATATGAATATCAGAAAAAGCTAACAATTGCTCTGTATCTTCTCAGGTATGAAGATGAGATCAACAAGCGTACAGAGTGTGAAAATGACTTTGTGCTCATTAAGAAGGTTAGTAACTTAAGTTTGGATCCCATTCGTTTTTCTGTCATTCTCTTATTGTCATCTTGCCATTTTACTAACATATTAATTGTGAATTATCCACTCAGGACGTGGATGAGGCGTACATGAACAAAGTTGAGCTGGAGGCTAAGCTGGAGAGCCTGACCGATGAAATTAACTTCCTGAGGCAGATCTATGAGGAGGTACGGCACTGAGCTCATCGCTTAGCTACTTCAGTTGTTAATAAGACACTCATTCATTATAACCAGTTGTGTTGTTGGCGGCTTCTAACAACTGCTCTGATGTACTTGCGTATGGTTTATTTATTCACTGAGTTATGGCATACGGGTCTGCTTGGTATCTGGACTTTGACGTCAAACTGATGGACTCAGTCTGGGGGGGGGGGGGTGTTATCTCTGGGGAAGTCAGACATCTGAAAGCCTTGTCTGCAATAGGCCAAGTGTTTAATGGTCTCTCTCTTTTCTCTCTCTCTCCTTCTCCCTCTTTCCAGGAGCTGCGTGAGCTTCAGTGCCAGATTAAGGACACCTCAGTGGTGGTGGAGATGGACAACAGCCGTAACCTAGACATGGATGCCATCGTGGCTGAAGTGCGCGCCCAGTATGAGGACGTCGCCAACAAGAGCCGGGCCGAGGCGGAGACATGGTACAAGAGCAAGGTACAGTAATGGGCTTAAATATATATTTTCTCCCTTTGGCCTCTTGATTTATGTTCAGGGCTACTAATAGCCTTTCAGTACACTGTATGTGGTTCAAAAGAACATAAGTTGATGTCACATGGTTCTTCCACACTAACCATGTATTACCAACAAACCATCCACTTTCTCCTCTGTTGGATGTTTAGTATGAGGAGATGCAGACATCTGCCACCAGATATGGGGATGACCTGAGATCCACCAAGACAGAGATCTCCGACCTGAACCGTATGATCCAGAGGCTGCAGTCTGAGATTGACTCCGTCAAGGGACAGGTACACAATAAAGAATCTCTGTGCTAAGAATTAAATTGGTGGCATGTCGACCCAGATGATATTGACAGAATAGAGTATTTTTCAACGGAATTATCAATTTGATAATAAGCAGAAGTAGCGACATGCTGCGTCTTTGTCTTCTGTTAGCGTGCCAACCTGGAGAACCAGATAGCCGAGGCTGAGGAGCGCGGGGAGATGGCAGTGAAGGACGCCAAGCTCCGCATCAGAGACCTGGAGGATGCCCTACAGAGAGCCAAGCAGGACATGGCTCGCCAAATCAGGGAATACCAGGACCTGATGAACGTCAAACTGGCCCTGGACATTGAGATCGCCACCTACAGGAAACTGCTGGAAGGAGAGGAGGACAGGTGAGCCTTTTGACAAACATGGAAATGGGAAACATCAATTTGAAAGTACAGTGTAATCTTAATATAAGATAATGGACATTTATTACCAAAAACAAACATTTTCAAAATGGTCTTCTTTTCACTACCAGGCTAGCAACTGGTATCAAGTCCATCAACATAACCAAACAGAGCTGTAAGTACCTGCTTTCTGCAAATAAAACCCTGTGTTTTCTCCTTATGTGTTGTGGTGCATTCATAACATCTTGATATTCATATTTAGCCAGCCCCTACTCACCTGTTGTCTCTCTCTGTGTCACCTTACAGCTAGCTACAACTCCTTCCCCTCTGAGAGTGTTAACAGCAGCTACACTAGCGGCTATTCCAGTGGCTTCTCCGGCGGATACGGTGGTGGATACGGCGGTGGATACGGTGGTGGATACGGCGGTGGCAGCAGCTACAGCTCTGGTAGTGGCTATGGCGGCGGCAGCCGCTACGGCGGTGGCAGCGGCACCAGCGTCACCACCCAGAACAAGAAGAGTGTTGTCATCAAGATGATCGAGACCAAGGATGGCAAAGTTGTTTCCGAGTCCTCTGAAGTGGTCGATGATTGAGCGGCTGGATAATGCCCCCTTCTCTACTCTCTTGCTCACCATTCCACTACAGTGTAACAATTCAAGTCAAAGGTAAACAATGCTACATGAGAAGAAATATAAATGTGGCTGTTAAGCAATAAACATTTTTAATCCAACCAAAGATTTGAAAGGGACCAAATAATATTTTTTTGTTCATACTGTATGTCTTTCACCTTTTCTAATTCTGTACTAAAACAAAATGCCTGCAGTTTGCTACACCACAAGTCAATAAGCAAAACCATAAGTTGCAGCTTGTAGTACATTCTGTCCAAACCTATGCAACCCTGTAAACTGTATAGAGGGTCATTCTCTGAGTTCAGTTGCATGAAAAGGATGATAACGTTGTGTTCATGAGTAGTGTTGCTCAGAGTGTGTGTGAATGTAACAGTGCAGCAGCCGTGTTTTTGGTCAACTAGTCTAAAATGTCTGCTAGGCTTAAGTAGAAGTGCATGTCTTCCCTGTCGTGTTCTATTGGACCCCAAAGAAGCTGCCCACAGTGTACTGTTGCCTGAGGTGCTGTTTTTGCTACCAAACAATTAAATGTGTTTACTGAAAACTGCTTGGATTGTCTGAGTTTTTCATCTTGATTCTGTATGCATATAGGTAGCCTAGTGGTTAGAGCATTGGATTAGTAACTGAAAGGTTACAAGATGAAATCCCCTAGCTGACAAGGTAAAAATCTGTCTTTCTGCCCCTGAACAAGGCAGTTAACCCACTGTTCCTAGTCCATCATTGACAATAAGAATTTGTTCTTAATCCGACTTGCCTAGTTAAATAAAAACATTTTTTTTATTGTGAATTCCAACATGGCAGCCATGATTGCATAATCTAGAATTATGAGCCTGTGTTCAACCCTGTCACCCAGAATTTCCCAACTTGGGTTGCACACATAAATGAGCATTCGATGTCATGAAGTCCGTGTAAAAACCAGAGATAGGGGCCTCCTGGGTGGTGCAGTGGTCTAAGGCACTGCAGTGCTAGCTGTGCCACCAGAGAGTCTGGGTCCTTGTCTTATTGTGCATTAGTGACTCCTGTGGCAGGCTGGGCACAGTGCACGCTCACCAGTGTTTCCTCTGACACATTGTTGTCGCTGGCTTCCAGGTTGGGTGTGCATTGGTTTGGTTGTGTTTCGGAGGAAGCATGGCTCTCGACCTTCACCTCTCCCCAAGTCTGTGCGGGAGTTGCAGCGATGAGACAAGACTGTAACTACTACCAATTGGGGAGAAAAAAGGAGTATACCTTTTTTTATTTTACCTGAGACAATCAAAACCATGGGTAAATTGTGAAAAGGGGAAGAGACAGAGAAGCATCCAGTGGTAGTAAAGGAGAAGGGACACAAGTTGAAGGTGATATACACAGCACCCCAACAAATGACTCCACACCTCTACACAAGCCTTTTTTGGGCTGTGATAATATATTGCACTGTACATAACACCAACATAATCAGCAGTGACGTGCAGTACAAGTTACACAGTGACATACATGTCTGCAGTGATGACCCACTGGGCACACACTTGTTGAATCAATGTTGTTTCCATTTAATTTCTGTATGCATTAAGAAGCCTTTAGCCAAAATGTTCCAATAAACATATTTTTTAATATTCTCATTACACCATTAGCAGCCTAGATATGCAATAATTGTATTTGCACTCAGAACACAAAAACTTTGAGTGACTGTCAAAAATGTAATTTAAAGAAACTATAAAGGAAACACCAACATAAAGTATCTGGGCCACCGTGAGCCAGAACAGCTTCAGTGAACCTTGGCATAGATTCTACAAGTGTCTGGAACTCTATTGGAGGGATGGAGCACCATTATATTGGAGGGATGGAACACCATTAGACAGCCATGGCATATCGTTTACATATTTTCATGTTCATCAAACCATTCAGTGAACACTTGTGCTCTGTGGATGGGGGCATTTGTTATCCTATGGGGGCATAGCCATGGTAAGCAAATGTTTAATTGCTTAATTAGCTCAAGAACCAGACCTGTGTGGAAGCACCTGCTTTCAATTCACTTTGTATCCCTCATTTACACAAATGTTTCTATTATTTTGGCAACTACCTGTAGTTGAAGGCCTACTAAAGACAAAGCTCTCTCAATACGTCCTCTCAGCCAGTAGAGGGAGCAGTATAACATGTGGTGTACTCTGTGATTAGAAGTCAGATTGAGTTATTTTGTACTGCTCACCAGGGGGCAGCATAGTATAACAAAATCTTCACTCCACCTCATCAACCAACACCTTGATATGTTCCTTCATAGGCTGTTGACCACTCCCTTTTTCAGAATGCTGTGATTGAAGTGGTGTGATACTAGATGTATAATACAAATAAATCAACGTGTACTAAAATATGACATTATCAATTAGGTGGGCTTTCCCTTAGGTAGGCTGGCCTGATAGCAATGAGATACATGGCCAGCTAATGAAGCCTGAGTGCACATATCATGTTTTTACTATGCATAAAACATAAATTCTGGCATGCAGTGCTCCAACCTATATCTCTTATGAATTGTTAGATTAATGTAAAGCACCACATTCATGCTATAGTAGAAAACTGTTCAAATGGTTCTTCTCAGTTGTGGGAAAGTATGTTTTTGGTTTCCCATTGGTTCTGGGAACAAAGCCATACGTAATTTGAACATTAAAACTGAACACTTTTTAAACATTCTTAGGACGGAAGTAAAAAATTTGCCTGTTCTGGGAAAAAAATTTAGAAGGCAGGGAGGTTCTGAAAACGTTTTACTATGTTTCCCTGAAAGTTTTCCAGGGACGATTTATTAACGTTCTGAGAATGGAAATTAACATTGACTAAATGTTGTGAACAAAATGTAAAGGTTATTTGGAGGTTTTTTAATATCTCCCTTAAAACATTCACTGAATGTTTAAATAAGACTTTTAATAACACTGCTAGCTTAGGTTAACTCTTTTGATCTCCAAGCACAGGACAAATGGAAATTAATTCGCTTCGGCATTAATCATGCAAAAACGTTTATATTTTATTGTGGCACGGCATCAGTGAGTTTCAAACCAATGATCTTCTTTTCTCTGTCCATGTAATTAGTCCACTGTGCCACCAGGGTGGAGCTAGCGTGACTCGTTAAATCTGTTTATGTCACGTTCTGACCTTCATTTCCATTGTTTTGTATTCATTATTTAGTATGGTCAGGGCGTGAGTTGGGGTGGACAGTCTATGTTTGATTTTCTATGATTTGGGGATTTCTATGTTTCGGCCTAGTATGGTTCTCAATCAGAGGCAGGTGTCATTAGTTGTCTCTGATTGAGAATCATACTTAGGTGGCCTGGGTTGCACTGTTTGTTTGTGAGTCTATGTCTATGTTAGTTGCTTGTGTCAGCACAGTGATAGCGTCACGGTCTTTATTTGTTTATTGTTTTTGTGTTCAGTTCTTTCTTTAATTAAACATTCATTATGAACACATACCATGCCGCATTTTGGTCCTCTGATCCTTCTCGCCTCTCACATAGACTGCCCACCCCAACTCACGCCCTGACCATACTAAATAATGAATACAAAACAAAGGAAATAAAGGTCAGAACGTGACAGTACCCACCCCCCCCCACCCCCCAAAGGTGCAGACTCCGGCCGCAAAACCTTAACCTATAGGGGAGGGTCTGGGTGGGCGTCTGTCCGAGGTGGCGGCTCTGGCGTGGGACGCAGACCCCACTTCACCATCGTCTTAGTCCGCCTCATTGTCCTCCTCAGTGGCTTCCTAACCATGGCAACCCTTCTCAATGACCCTACTGGACAGAGGGGCGGCAGCTCGGGACAGAGGGGCGGCAGCTTGGGACAGAGGGGCGGCAGCTCTGGGCTGACGTGAGACTCCGGCAGCGCCGGACAGGCGGGAGATTTCCGGCAGCGCCGGACAGACAGGACCACCTGTAGGGAGGAGACAGAAAGACAGCCTGGTGCGTGGGGCTGCCACAGGACCCACCAGGCTGGGGAGACCTCCAGGAGGCCTGGTGTTAGGAGGAGGCACCTGAAGGACCGGGCTGTGGGGGAGCACTGGAGCTCCGGTGCGCAGCCTTTGCACCACTCCCCCAGGCTGGATCACTGCTCGAGCCCGGACCCTCCAGAGTGCAGGCACAGGTTGAACCGGGCTGTGGGTAAAATATTAGGAACATCTTCCTAATATTGAGTTGCACCCCCTTTTGCCCTCAGAACAGCCTCAGTTCGGCAGGTTATGGACTCCATAAGGTGTCAAAAGCATTTAACGGGGATGCTAGCCATGCAGACTCCAAAGCTTCCCATAGTTATGTCAAGTTGCCTGGATGTCCTTTGGGTGGTGGACCATTCTTGATATACACGGGAAACTGTTGAGCATGAAAAACCCAGCAGCGTTGCCGTTCTTGACACACTCAAACCAGTGCGCCTGGCACCTACTACCATACCCCATTCAAAGGCACTTAAATCTTTGGTCTTGCCCATTCACCTTCTGAATTATCCATGATAATGACACGAGGGAATGGAGGCCGTTTTACAGGCTCCTGTGCTACATTGTGTATTTTTGTGCGCTGTCCTAAAACAAATTGTACATAATGTTTCCGCCATCGTTTCCTGTGACCGAAAAGAGCTTCAGGACATCCGAACAGCTATCACTAATCTCCATTTGGACTTCTACTTCAATGAGTCGAAGGCAAAAGACAAATTATCGCGGACCAGGCCCAAATTCCAGACACTCGAAGAAGGAGGCTATGGTGCTATAGTGGCCGGTGTGTGGGATACCTGACGAGACTACAACGGAGAAGGGATAAATCCCCTCTACCCTCCATTCTATTGGCGAACATGCAATCACTGGAGAAAAAACGGGATGATCTCCATCCAAGACTATCCTATCAACGTGATCTGAAGAATTGAAATATCCTATGTTTCTCCGAGTCATGGCTGGACAAGGACATGGTAAATATAAATCTAGCTGTTTTGCTATACATCGGCAGGACAGAACGACTGCTTTGGGAAAGCTCAGAAGAGGGGGTGTGTATTTTTTTGTTAAAAACCACCGGTACGCGATCTCTAATATTAAGGAAGTTTCTCGAGGTTCTGCTCGCCTGAGTTAGAATACATCATGATAAGTTGTAGACCACACTATTTACCAAAATAGATTTAATCTATATTTTTCGTAGCTGTCTATTTACCACCAGAAATCGATGCTGGCACTAAGAGTGCATGCAAAGAGCCATGTATGGTGCCATAAGCAAACAAGAAAATGCTCACCCAGAGTTGGCGCTCCTAATGGCCAGTGATTTTAATACAGAAAAACTGAAATCCATTTTTCCTCATTTCTACCAGCATGTCACCTGTGCAACTAGAGGCGTAAAAACTATAGATCTCCTTTACTCCACACACAGAGATGTATACAAAGCTCTCCCTTGTCCTCCATTTACCAAATTTGACCACAACATTATCCTCCTGATTCCTGCTTACAAGCAAAAACTCTAACAGGAAGTAACAGTGCGTTCAATCCGTCCGGGGGAAGCGGATGCTAAGCTACAGGACTCTTTCTCTGGCACAGACTGGAATATGTTCTGGGTTTCATCCAATGGCATTGAGGAATTTACCACATCAGTCACCGGTTTCATTAATAAGTGCATCAATGACGTTGTCCCCACATTGACTGTACATTCATATCACAACCAGAAGCCAGGAAACATGAAAAATACACAGTGAGCTAAAGGCTAGAGCTGCTACTTTCAATGAGTGGGACACTAATCTGGACACTTATAAGAAGTGCCATTAATACAGGTAACGAGTGGAGGACAGAGGAGCCTCTTAAAGAAGAAGTTACAGGTCTGTGAGTGCCAGAAGTCTTGCTTGTTTGTAGGTGACCAAATACTTATTTTCCACCATAATTTGCAAATAAATTCATAAAAAATGTGATTTTCTGGATTTTTTTTCTAATTTTGTCTGTCATAGTTGAAGTGTACCTATGATGAAAATTACCGGCCTCTCTCATCTTTTTAAGTGGGAGAACTTGCACAATTGGTGGCTGTCCCACTGTATGTCATGGAAAGAGCAAATGTTCCTTATGTTTTGTACACTCAGTGTGTGTTATGCGGCTTGGAATTTATATTCGACAATACATGCACTTTGACTCAAGGCCCATCCCAGTTTTCACCCTCCAGGCTATTCAGCATTATACACACAAGAAAACATTACTACTACATGGCCACCTGATCTCAGTTGTAGGAGAAACATTGATCATTCATCTGCCCTGATATATTCCTGTGCTCTGACTGATACCCTTGTTGCCATATGTAAAAAGTGGCACATACTGTCTTGGTAATGGACAGTCAATTGGTGAGAAATAAATATAATTAATTTGCTAATTCTGTCTGGTATGACAAATAACTGTAGGATTATGTCTCGACTCTAACACCAACATTAAATTTGCCGATGGCATGACAGTGCTGCCTGATTACCGAACGATGAGAAAGCCTATAGGGAGGAAGTCAGAGACGACAACCTCTCCATCAATGTGATCAAGACAAAGGAGATGATTGTGGACTATAGGAAAAGGAGGCCCAAGCACACCTCCATTCTATATTGATGGGGTTGTAGTGGAGCAGGTGTCGACACCTGGAGCAGGTGTCCACATCACCAACAAACTATCATGGTCCAAACACACCAAGACAGTCGTGAAGAGGGCACTATTCCCCCTCAGGAGACTGAAAAGATTTGACATGGGTCCTCTGATACTCAAAAAGTTCAACAGCTGCACCATGGAGAGCATCCTGACTGGTTGCATCACTGCCTGGTATGGCAACTGCTCGGCCTCCGACCGCAAGGCACTACAGAGGGTAATGCGTACTGCCCAGTACATCACCGGGGCCAAGCTTCCTGCCATCTCCTCTTTGGTCAATGTGAGAGTTGCATGTTGTATCTGAAAGTGGTGACATGCCAAATGGTGCTAACTGGAGAAATGTAATTGCTATTCCTACTTTGATTCCTTTTCCTAATAGGTATGATGTAATCCTGTTGTTCTGAAATCTCAAAGTAATCTGACTGAATCTGAATTATTGAAACTCAGGATGATTTTAAAAGCAGAAAAGGTAGTTGTTAGTAGGTAGTAGTTTATTATCGTTTATTGTTTTATGAACAAGAGGAATTTTTAACATTTTAATGAACAGGCCTTTTTTGTGACCTTTATTTTGGTGACTGATTGTATTGCATATATACCTGACCCAGAGTTGGCTCTGAACCACTTCTCAAATGTTTTTAATTGTATTGTAGATAAACATGCTCCCTTTAAAAAAAAATAGATTTAAAACTCGGTCTTGCCCTTGGTTCAGTCCAGAGCTATCTGAAGTCATACACAACAGAGATGCTGCCTGGGCCAAAGCTAGATTCACAGACTCGGGCCCAGACTTTGCAGTCTTTCATACGATTGAGAAATCTGCGTGTAAAACTTGTTCAAAAAGAAAATCAGATTACTATGTTAATACACTGAATGTACAGGGAACCCAGCTACATTTAGGAACGCTGTTAAATCACTGAAGGTTTGTGTCTCCTCTTCTCTTCCCCAATAAATTAATTTAGATTCTGGCCCTATTACTGAAACAATTGATATCATTAATGCATTTAATCACCATTGTATCTCTGCGGGCTTTATTTTTGAATGTATTTCAAAGCCAGCTCTTGAAAAGAGTAGATGGTGAAAATCTATTGAATGATACTGAAAATGCTGGTCAGAGTTTTCTTTTCAGAAATTCACTGATAAAGAAGTCCTGGATGCTTTGTTAACATTAGACCAAAAAAAAATCCAGAATCATTTGGAACCTGGTCTGCTTAAGTGCACCCCTTATTGCTGGCTCAGTAGCCCACATTTTTAATTTATCATTGTTTTTAGGAACTATTCCAAAAGCATGTTCTGCCACTCCAAAAGGGTGGGGATACAAATGATCTTGATAACTCTCACCCCATTTCAAGATGAACTTGTTTAGCTTAGACTCTTGAATCCTTAGTTAATTATCAGGATAAGGTAAGACCCAGATGCAGACCGTGTCGAAGTAACAATGTTTATTACAGCAACACGGGCAAAGGTACAGGATGGCAGGCATGCTCAGATCCGGTAGAGGTTGGTAAATCCAGAGACGGGGCAAAGGTACAGAATGGCAGGCAGGCTCAGAGTCAGGCAGAGGGGTCAGGCGGGCGGGTTCAGGGTCAGGCCAGGCAAGGGTCAAAAACCAGGAGCGCCAGAAAAAGATATGCTGGGAAAAGACAGGAACTGACAGGACAAACGCTGGTAAGCTTGACAAACAAGACAACTGGCAACAGACAAACAGAAGACACAGGTATACAGTGCCTTGCGAAAGTATTCGGTCCCCTTGAACTTTGCGACCATTTGCCACATTTCAGGCTTCAAACATAAAGATATAAAACTGTATTTTTTTGTGGAGAATCAACAACAAGTGGGACACAATCATGAAGTGGAACGACATTTATTGGATATTTCAAACTTTTTTAACAAATCAAAAACTGAAAAGTTGGGCGTGCAAAATTATTCAGCCCCTTTACTTTCAGTGCAGCAAACTCTCCAGAAGTTCAGTGAGGATCTCTGAATGATCCAATGTTGACCTAAATGACTAATGATGATAAATACAATCCACCTGTGTGTAATCAAGTCTCCGTATAAATGCACCTGCACTGTGATAGTCTCAGTTAAAAGTGCAGAGAGCATCATGAAGAACAAGGAACACACCAGGCAGGCCCGAGATACTGTTGTGAAGAAGTTTAAAGCCGGATTTGGATACAAAACGATTTCCCAAGCTTTAAACATCCCAAAGGAGCACTGTGCAAGCGATAATATTGAAATGGAAGGAGTATCAGACCACTGCAAATCTACCAAGACCTGGCCGTCCCTCTAAACTTTCAGCTCATGCAAGGAGAAGACTGATCAGAGATGCAGCCAAGAGGCCCATGATCACTCTGGATGAACTGCAGAGATCTACAGCTGAGGTGGGAGACTCTGTCCATAGGAAAACAATCAGTCGTATTTTGCACAAATCTGGCCTTTATGGAAGAGTGGCAAGAAGAAAGCCATTTCTTAAAGATATCCATAAAAAGTGTCGTTTAAAGTTTGCCACAAGCCACCTGGGAGACACACCAAACATGCGGAAGAAGGTGCTCTGGTCAGATGAAACCAAAATTGAACTTTTTGGCAACAATGCAAAACGTTATGTTTGGCGTAAAAGCAACAAAGCTCATCACCCTGAACACACCATACCCACTGTCAAACATGGTGGTGGCAGCATCATGGTTTGGGCCTGCTTTTCTTCAACAGGGACAGGGAAGATGGTTAAAATTGATGGGAAGATGGATGGAGCCAAATACAGGACCATTCAGGAAGAAAACCTGATGGAGTCTGCAAAAGACCTGAGACTGGGACGGAGATTTGTCTTCCAACAAGACAATGATCCAAAACATAAAGCAAAATCTACAATGGAATGGTTCAAAATAAACATATCCAGGTGTTAGAATGGCCAAGTCAAAGTCCAGACCTGAATCCAATCGAGAATCTGTGGAAAGAACTGAAAACTGCTGTTCACAAATGCTCTCCATCCAACCTCACTGAGCTCGAGCTGTTTTGCAAGGAGGAATGGGAAACAATTTCAGTCTCTCGATGTGCTAAACTGATTGTCATGCATAGGTGTAATAGGTGGCAGGGAAGTCAGGCGCAGGAGAGTCAAACTGAGTGTAAAATGGAGTCTTTTAATAAAGTTCCAAGAGTTTGCTCCATAACAATAAATGTACAAACAAACCAAACATGGGTACAAGGACCCGACGCGCACCTATACAAATATTACTGACAATAAAACAATCTCTGACAAAGACATGAGGGGAAACAGAGGGTTAAATACACAACAGGTAATGAATGGGATTGAAAACAGGTGTGTGGGAAGACAAGACAAAACCAATGGAAAATGAAAAAAGGATCAATGATAGCTAGAAGACCGGTGACGTCGAACGCCGAGCACCGCCCGAACAAGGAGAGGTTACAGCTGTAATCACAGCAAAAGGTGGTGCTACAAAGTATTAACTTAAGGGGGCTGAATAATTTTGCACTCCCAATTTTTCAGTTTTTGATTTGTTAAGAAAGTTTGAAATATCCATATAAATGTCGTTCCACTTCATGATTGTGTCCCACTTGTTGTTGATTCTTCACAAAAAAATACAGTTTTATATCTTTATGTTTGAAGCCTGAAATGTGGCAAAAGGTCGCAAAGTTCAAGGGGGCCGAATACTTTCGCAAGGCACTGTAAGTACACAGGGGATAATGGGGAAGATGGGCGACACCTGGAGGGGGTAGAGACAAGCACAAAGACAGGTGAAACAGATCAGGGTGTGACAGTATCCCCCCCCCCAGGTGTGTCACCTGGCATCCTACTTGGGTGCATACCTGGTTGACCAGGGTGCCGGCAGTGGACGTCGGCAATGAGGGCTGGGTCCAGGATGTCTCTAGCGGGTACAGCACCTCTCCTCCAGGCCATAACCCTCCCAGTCAACCAGGTACTGGAAACCCCTGCTCAGTGGTCAAACACTCAGGAGGCATCTCACCGTGCACGCCAGATGGTCATCAATGACACTGGGCGGAGGGGTGGGCCTGGAAACAGAAGACAGGTTCAGACAGGTTCAGGGCAGAACGCTGGGACAGGACTACCTCCACTCCTACATCCGACACATCGGCCTCCACCATGAACTGACAGGAAGGGTCAGGATGGGAGCAGTGGTCAAGCGGTGTTTGTGGTCCCGGAAGCCCGGTCACCAGCAGGGGACCACGTGAACGGAAACTTGGGAGAAGTGAGTGCTGACAGGGGGGAAGCCAGGGTGCTCTCACCTTCCCGGGATCCACCTGGACACTCCCAGCGGAGATGATGTACCCCAGAAAGGGGATGGGGGAGTGGATGGAGTGAACTCACACTTTTCTGCCTTGACAAACAGCTGGTTCTCCAGGAGGCGTTGAAGAACCTGTCGGACGTGGACCACATGTTCTTGGGGGGAGCGGGAGAAGACGAGGATGTCATCAATATAGACGAAGACGAACCGGTTTAACATGTCATGGAGAACACATCCAGGGAGAACAAAGGACGTATAAATTCTGCAGCTAGGGAGTTTCCAATGTAGGTGTCCAAAGCCTTGGTCTCCGGTCGCGACAGTGAGTACAGTCATCCCCAGGGCGGGAGTGGTGCTAGGATGAAGGTCAATCCCGCAGTCATATGGTCGGTACAGTGGAAGCAAAGTGGCTCAAGCCTTGTAGAACACCTCCTGAAGGTTCTGGTACTCCACGGGAATGGCGAAGAGGTCCTGGGCACCTTCCGAGCCCCCAGGAAGACGTCTCGGGGCAGGTTGCGCTGACATCAGACACTGGGCGTGGCAGAACGGACTCCAGCCCATGATGAGGGGATTGTGTCGCTGGAGCAAGGAGAATCCCAATACCACGGGAATCTGAGGAGACTTGATGAGTAGGATTTGAATAGTATCACTGTAATTGCCTGACACCCATAGGTTGATGGGAGTGATACTATGTGTGACCCGGCCTATAGAGTGCCCATCCAGTGCTCTAACATCCATGGTAGTGGAGAGAGGCTGAGTGGGGATGTTCAGCTCAGAAGCCAGGGTAGCGTCCAAAAAACTCTCATTGGAGTCAATGAGGACCCAGAGAGATTTAGACTGGCTACCCCGCAGCAGAATGGCATGAACAGGGTTGCGAGCAAGGGAAGCAGGAAAGTTCTCCATATGGCCCACCAGAGTACTCGCTCCTACCAGTGAGCCTGATCTCTTAAAAAGGACAAGAGGACACAAAATGACGAAGAGTCTCGCATTACAGACAACTCTTCGTGTTGATCATGTATTGACGTTCCACTGGCGATAGCCCAGCTCTACCTAGTTGTATAGGCTCAGGAAGCGGTGACTCAGCCGTCTCCGGCGACTCTCAAGGAAGGTCGGGAGGCCTCGGGTTCTCTCGGTAACGGGATCGTCTGGGACTTCCGGGATGACTCGGAGGCAAGGTGGAATCATTGGACGTGCGACCAAAGTCGAATTTCCTCTCCCTCCGTTGTTCCTGTCGTCGCCCATTGATTCGGACGGTCAAAGCGATGAGGGAATTGATGTCTGTAGGTAACTCCCGAGCAGCAAGTTCATCCTTGACCTCCTCCAAGATGCTGTACAGGAACATATCGAACAGTGCTTCCTGGTTCTAAGCACTCTCCACTCTCCGGAAATCCAGCGTATACTGTAGTCAGCCACACTGTAGGAGTCCTGCCGAAGCTGGATTAGCTCCAGGGCAGCTTCTCTCCTGGAGAACGGGGTGTAAAAGAACCTTATTCACCTCTCCCACAAACCTCTCCAGACTAATGCATATAGCCAGCTGCTGTTCCCATACAGCATTAGCCCAGGTGTGAGCCCTTGCCGGACATCAGTGTAATGAGATAGGCTACCTTGGAGCGATCCGAGGGGAAGGAGGAGGGATGAAGCTCGAAAATGAGGGCACACTGAGCTAGAAACACCATAGGTGTGGGGGGGAAACTACGGGGTTCTCGAGAAGATGGAGTGGCCGATGTGACGGCACTCAGTTGGGTTACTGAGGGGCTGTGGGGTTACCACTGTGGTAGGCTGCCTCCCAGACAACCCGTGGAATTTCTCCAGCAAACTGTTCAAATGTCCGGGCATGGAGTTCAGCCAACGTTTGGATCCCCTCCATAAGGCTATGAAGCAGTTCCTCGTGCCTCCCGATGGTGGCTCCACAGGAGGAGATGGCGTAGCCGGGTCTGCTGGATCAGTCATGGCCAATTCATATTATCAGGATAAGGCAAGACCCAGATGGAGACTGTGTCGAAGTAGCAATGTTAATTACAGCAGGAAGGCAGGCAGGCATGCTCAGGGTCAGGTCAGGCAGAGGTCGGTAAATCCAGAGACGGGGCAAATGGCAGGACGGCAGGCAGGCTCAGGCAGAGTGGTAGCATGTGGGCTCACAGTCAGGACAGCCAAGGGTCAAACCAGGACAATAAAAGAGAGACTGGGGAAAAGCAGGAGCTGATACAAAAATGCTGGTTGACTTGACAAACAAGACGAACTGGCAACAGACAAACAGAGATCACCGGTTTAAATACACAGGGGATAATGGGGAAGATGTGCAAAACCTGGAGGGGGTTGAAGACAATCAAAAAGACAGGTGAAACAGATCATGGTGTGACAATGTACAACTTTGTTCCTTTTTATCTGATAATTGTATTCTTAATATAAACCAATCAGGGTTTAGGTCTGGGCATAGTACTACCACAGCAACCACGCTAGTTGTTAATGATCTTATCAATGCCTTGGATGCTAAAAAGAGCTCTGCTGCCTTGTTTATTGAGCTGTCAAAGGCTTTTGACACTGTTGATCATTCTGTTTTGCTGAAGAAATTAGGCCTGGGATAGAGTAGACCTGGGATATACAGCCTGTTTATGGTTTCAGAATTATCTTAGCGACAGAACTCAGGCCATCTTGATAGATGGGGTTAACTCTGAATTTCCTGAAATTCAAAATGGTGTTCCTCAGGGATCGATTTTGGGTCCATTATTTTATAAAAATGTGGATGGACCTCTCTGTCTGTAAGAAGAGAGCTGTATTCTCTTTTATTTATTTACAAAGCAATCTTACAGATCTCCCTCTTACAATATCCCTCTGTATGTAACATCATTAATTAAGATAAGAATCACAAGTTACCAAACCCGTTCACAGGAATGGATAACACTAGAGATTCCTTCAGTCTCCACAGATTTGGGAAAATCTGCATTTTGTTGTTTTGCACATAATTTGTGGAACAATATGCAGAGTTCTAGATGTGCTGGTGCCACTCAGGCAGTTTAAATGATTGATTGAGGACCTCTATGTAGTTGAATGTGATTGCTTTCAATAAATATGCTTATTTTAGTTTATTGTGCTGAATTATATTGTTTTATACACATACACTACCTTACAAAAGTTTGGAGTCACTTAGAAATGTCCTTGTTTTTGAAAGAAAAGCACATTATTGTCCATTTATAACAATGTACGCTGAGAGTCGGGAAGCAAGTTCAGTGATGGAGTCCAGGTGAGTGTCATTATGCGTGTAACGCTGGTGAAAGGTGTGTGCCCTAACAAGCAGCCGGAGAGGGAGCAGAAGTGACACCATTAAAATAACATAAAATGTATTAGAAATACAGTGTGGATATTGTTAATGTTTTAAATGACTATTGTAGCTGAAAACAGCTGATTTTTGCATGGAATATCTACATAGCATACAGAGGCTCATTATATCAACAACCATCACTCCTGTTTTCCAATGGCACATTGTGTTAGCTAATCCAAGTTTGTTATTTGAAAATGCTAATTGATCATTAGAAAACCCATTTGCAACTAAGTTAGCACAGCTAAAAACTGGCCTTCTTCAGGCTAGTTGAGTATCTGGAGCATCAACATTTGTGTGTTCGATTACAGGCTCAAAATGACCAGAAACAAAGTACTTTCTTCTGAAACTCGTCAGTCTATTCTTGTTCTGAGAAATGAAGACTATTCCATGTGAGAAATTGCCATGAAACTGAAGATCTCGTACAACGCTGTGTACTACTCCCTTCACAGAACAGCGCAAACTGCAATCAGTTGGTATTCTGTCTATATTGGAGTGGCCAGCACAGTCACCGGAAGTTTTTGAAGGACACAATTACAAATCATAATTTATGAGTCTTGACTATATTTCCTATTCTTTTTGCAACTCATTCCATGTATGTCTTCATGGAAAACAAGGACATATCTAAGTGACCCCAAACTTTTGAATGGTAGTGTATGTTGTTTTAATATTCCGTTTTTATTGTAATGTGTACAGGGTTCTCTAGTAAAATAGATTTTTTTTATCTCAATGTGACTCCCCGTTTAAATAAAGGTTAAATACAATAATCCAGGACCTTAACACCAGGCGGTGTCAGTGGAAGGCCCTAAAAATGGTCAAAGACTCCAGCCACCCTTCATAGACTGTTCTCTCTGCTACCGCACGGCAAGCGGTACCAGAGTGCCAAGTCTAGGTCCAAAAGGCTTCTTAACAGCTTTTAACCCCAAGCCATAAGACTCCTGAACAGCTAAGCAAATGGCTACCTCCCCCCTTTTACAATGCTGCTACTCTCTTTTTATTATCTGTGCATAGTCACTTTGACTCTACCTACATGTACATATTACCTCAATTACTTCGACTAAACGGTGCCTCCACACATTGACTCTGTACCGGTACCCCCTGCATATAGCCTTGCTAATGTTATTTTACTGCTGCTCTTTAATTATTTGTTACTTTTATTTAAATTTTTCACTTAACTCTTATTTGTCTTAAAACTGCATTGTTGGTTATGGGCCTGTAAGTGAGCATTTCACTGTTAAGTCTACACATGTTGTATTCGGCGCAATGTGACAAAAAACATTTGATTTAATTTAGTGCAGACATCAGCAGATTGTTAGACAAGTTGAATATTAAAGTCCACATTGAGGTAAATTACATAATAAATGTGTGTTAGAACTGGTCAATTCAGTGTCTATTCCACATTGGTTGAATGTCATTTCACATTGAGAATCATGTGGAGACAAAGTTTATTCAACCAGTGTGTGCCCAGTGCTTTGTTCTGGCTGTCAGCTTAAAATATAAGAGCAGATAGACTGGCTCCATACAAATAATGTACAGTTGATACCCCTAGCACAATGCAGGCTGAGACAAGGCAAACTAATCTCCATCAACCGTTAAAAAACACACATTTCACTTCAAAGGATTCTAGGATGGGCTTTGCCGCTTGTCAGGGCTTGCCATCCTGGAAAAATATGTGATGGAGGTGTAGGCCTATCAATGAAGGGGGCGTATCAATGAGAGAGGCCCTATATTTCACACACAGAGTTGAAACTAAGTCCTAAATCTATCTGTGACCAGGGAGTGCGTGACATTCAGCCTCCCCACATCACAAGGCAACAGATTCACCGCAATAAAGTATTGTTTACCCTTTGACAGAGGGGCGTATTTGAAAGCAGTTAATCAGCTGGCTGGAGTGTTTATGGACATATTCAATCTCTCCATATCCCAGTGCTTCAAGATGTCTGCCATTGTTCCTGTACCCAAGAAAGCAAAGGTAACTGAAATAAATGACTATTGCCCTGTAGCACTCACTTCTGTCATCATGAATGAAGTGCTTTGAGAGGCTAGTTAAGGATCATATCACCTCTACCTCACCTGACACCCTAGACCCACTTCAATTTGCTTACTGCCCCAATAGATCTACAGATTATGCAATCGACATCGCACTGCACAATGCCCTATCCCATCTGGATAAGAGGAATACCTGTGTGAGAATACTGTTCATTGACTATAGCTCAGCATTCAACACCATAGTACCCTCCAAGCTCATCATTAAGCTCAGGGCCCTGGGTCTGAACCCCACTTCCTGACAGGCAGCCCCCAGGTGGTGAAGGTGGGAAACAACACCTCCACTTCACTGATCCTCAACACAGGGGCCCCACAAGGGTGCGTGCTCAGCCCCCTCCTGTACTCCCTGTTCACCCATGACTGCATGGCCACGCACGCCTCCAACTCAATCATCAAGTTTGCAGACGACACAACAGTAGTAGGCCTGATTACCAACAATGATGAGACAGCCTAAAGGGAGGAGGTGAGGGCCCTGGGAGTGTGGTGCCAGGAAAATAACCTCTCACTCAATGCCAACAAAACAAAGGAGCTGATTGTGGAAAAAGCAGAAGGAGCACACCCCTATCCACATCGACGGGACCGCAGTGGACACGTCTCTGACAATCAGAAATAGTCCAGCCACACAGATGGTGTGGTGAAGAAGGTGCAACAGTGCCTCTTCAACCTCAGGAGGCTGAATAAACCCTCACAAACTTTTACAGATGCACAATTGAGAGCATCCTGTCGGGCTATCATCGCCTGGTACAACAACTGCACCACCCGCAACTGCAGGGCTCTCCAGCGTGTGGTGCGGTCTGCCCAACGCATCACCGGGGGCAAGCTACCTGCCCTCCAGGACACTTACCGCACCCGATGTCACAGGAAGGCCAAAAATATCATCAAGGACAACAACCACCCGAGCCACTGCTCCTGCTATCATCCAGGAGGCGAGGTAAGTACAGGTGCATCAAAGCTAGGACTGAGAGACTTAAAAACAGCTTCTATCTCAAGGCCATCAGACTGTTACATAGCCATTACTAGGCAGATTCCACCCGGTTAAGTAATCCTGCACGTTAGAGGCTGCTGCCCTATATACATAGACTTGAAGTCACTGGTGTCGTGTCTTTGGCTATGCCGGATTAAGTGATATGACATGCTATTCTATAAAATCATTTTGCCGTAATTAATATTACCTGATTGAGCTAATCGTGTAAATGTAATTAACTAGAGAGTCGGGGCACCACAAAATAATATTTATAGAACTTTTATCTTCTGAATAAACTCTTAAAGACCTAGTAATATTTTACATCAATACCAGTCAATATTAATTCACACCTGAATTCAGTCTCATCTGAAAGTTGTAGCTGCTGTTGCTAACTCAACGGCTAGGAGGTATCACGTCTGTAGTGAATAAGTTTTCAAAGTTCATACCATTAGCAACCAAAGCTCACGCTGATGTTGGCTTCGTTCTGTAGTTATTATCTGAACCATTCTGACATCGGACTGTCGTCCTCACATCCTCGGAACAGGAGGTTATATTGTCGTCAAGGCTTTATATAGGAAGGGAGAGGAGGTCGTGTTTTTCATAGTTTACAACCTATGTCTCTTCACGTGGGCGGGCCACTGAGTCGGGCCTAATTCACTCATGAAAACCCAATTCTCACATTTTAGAAGCTAAAATCACATTTCATCCGATCACAAATAATTTCATATTCAAACATTTAAATTGAACAACAATTCCATGTGAATCCGATAACTCTGATGTGTAGACTTCCCACTGTAGAGTTTATGTCATCTTATCATTGATGAGAATGTCTCAGATGACAACCGAACTGACATCATATTCATTAAGTACCACCGCATATGTTCAATTGGTCGGATTACCAGAATATAGTTAATTTCCCCCCACCTTCTGATGTTCCCAGAATATCTATGTTAACCAAGGGGTTTGCAAATGTAACATCAGTAGGGTAGAGAGAGGAAAAAGGGGGGAAGAGGTATTTATGACTGTCATAAACCTAACCCCCAGGCCAACGTCGTGACACTGGCCACTTTAATAATGGAACACTAGTCACTTTAATAATGTTTACATATTTTTTGCTTTACTCATCTCATACTGTATGTATGTACTGTTTTCTATTCTACTGTATTTTAGTCTATGCCACTATGACATTATCCTAATATTTATATATTCCTTAATTCCATAATTTTACTTTTAGGTTTGAGCTAGAAACACAAGCATTTCGCTACACCCACAATAACATCTGCTAAACATTTGTATGTGACCAATAACATTTGATTTGATTTGTTCATACAGGTTTCACAATCTTGTGGATATACAGTACAGTATGTTGTGGGAGAAGCCAAAAGCATCTTGTTACTTCTGAGTGGACAATACTTTACTATACAGTACAGTATACCGTTCACATGTAACAGCTCAACCTTGTGTTATGGAATGAGGTCATAAAAAAAGGTCAGGTACAATGTCAGTCTGATTCATGTAAAATTCTCAATCTTCCTTTCCCCTCAAGAGGAATCTTCTTACTGTAACCAGTGCCTGTAATCTGGTTCAGGTTATTAATCTACCAGGGTGTTAACAAACACTACAGGAGCAAGATTATCCACATGTATCAATCACATTTTTACTAATACTGTAGAACTTTGTTCTAAAGCTCTATCCGTACCAATTTGATGAAGTGATCACAATATAGTGGCTATATCCAGGAAAGCCAAAGTTCCAACAGCTGGGCCTAAAATCATATATAAGAGATCATACATGTGGATGATGTAAAAAATATTTGTTGGTCTGATATGATTAATGAGGAGCCTCCAGACTGTCACCCTGACCATAGTTTGCTTTGTATGTTTCAATGTTTTGTTTGGTCAGGGTGTGATCTGAGTGGGCATTCTATGTTACATGTCTAGTTTTTCTATTTCTATGTTTGGCCTGATATGGTTCTCAATCAGAGGCAGGTGTTAGTCATAGTCTCTGATTGGGAACCATATTTAGGTAGCCTGTTTGGTGTTGGATTTTGTGGGTGATTGTTCCTGTCTCTGTGTTTGCACCAGATAGGGCTATTTAGGTTTTCGAGGTTCTTGGTTTGTATTATGTTAATGTTTATTTGTCTTATTAAAAAACATGAATAGTAACCACGCTGCATTTTGGTCCTCCTCTCCTTCAACTCAAGAAAACCGTTACACAGACGCTGCACTTGATGAATTTATGAAATTGCTTCTTCCAATTATTGATAAAAATGGACTTGTTCAGATACTGACTGTTAGAACTGTTAAGGATCCATGGATTGATGAGGAGTTGAAAAACTGTATGGTTGAAAGAGACCGGGCAAAGGGGGTGGCCTATAAGACTGGCTGCACATACTGCAAATTGAGAAATGATGTGACTAGACTCAACAAAAAGAAGAACAAACTGTATTATGAAGCCAAAATCAATGATATAAAGAACAATAAAAAACTTTGGACTACTTTAAATGAAATTATGGGCAGAAACACAAATTCAACTCGAATCAGATTGCTTATTCATCACAAAACCATTTAATGTTGCCAATTATTTTACTGATTACGTCCGTCGAAAGAACTGGACCAAAGCGCAACGTCGTGAGCGTATATTTTTCCTTTATTTAAAATTATGCCAACAAAACAATAAACTCTGGCTCACCCCACTTTGGAAGCGCCTCTAGTGCGGGGACCCCCGTCGCCGACCCCGGACTGGGGACCCTCACCGCTGGCCCCGGACTGGGGACCCTCGTAGTGGGACCCGGACTGGGCACACTCGTTGCGGGACCCGGACTGGGCACACTCGTTGCGGGACCCGGACTGGGTACCCTCGTTGCGGGCCCCGAACTGAGCACCCTCACAGCGGGCCCCGGGACTGGGCACCCTCGTTGCGGGCCCTGGGACTGGGCACCCTCGCTGCGGGGCCCGGACTGGGAACCATCGACTGGGGACCCTCGTTGTGGGCCCCGGACTGGCACCGTGGAGCCGACCCCGAACTACCCAGGTTGGGGAGACCTACTGGAGGCCTAGTCCATGGAGGAGGCACAGGATGAACCAGGCTGGGAGACCTACTGGAGGCCTGTTCCATGGAGGAGGCACAGGATGAACCGGGCTGTGGGGGAGCACTGGAGATCTAGTGTGTAGCCTTGGCTGAATGCCAACTCTAACCCGGCACTTCCAGAGCGCAGGCACAGGTCGAACCGGGCTGTGGGGGAGCACTGGAGATCTGGGGCTTACCACATGCACCTCTCCTTTTGGCTGCATGCCCACTTTAGCCCGGCACGTGCGGGGAGCTGGAACAGGCCGCACTGGGTTCTCCTGGCGAACTGGGGATACCGTGCGTAGAGCTGGCGCAGGATAACCTGGGCCGAAGAGACACACCGGAGACCAGGTGCGCTGGGCCGGCACAATCCCTCCTGGCTGAATGCCAACTCTAGCACGGCAACTGTGGGGAGCTTGCAGAGAGCGTACCGGGCTATGAGAGCGCACTGGAGACACACGGCGCAGAGCCGCATAACCTGGTGCCTGACTAGTCAGTCTCTCCCCACAGTAAGCACGGGGAGTTGGCTCAGGTCTATAACCTGACTCCGCCAATCAAATGTTTTGGGGGGGCTGCCTCTCGTGCCTGCTTCGCTGACTTGCCTCCTCATATTGCCGCCGCTCCGCCTTAGCTGCCTCCATCTCCTCCCTCGGACGGCGATACTCCCCGGCCTGCGTCCAGGGTCCCTTTCTGTCAAGGATCTCTTCCCATGTTCAGGAGTCTTCTTTAGCACGCTGCTTGGTCATTTAGTGGTGGGAAGTTCTGTCACGGCCATCGAAAGATCTGGACCAAAGCGCAGCGTGGTGAGCGTACATTTTTCCTTTATTTAAAATGTCGCCAACAAAACAATAAACCATACAAAACGACCGTGAAGCTTAAGGGCTATAGTGCCACAAACAAAGACAACTTCCCACAAACACAAAAAGGAAAAAGGCTGCCTAAGTATGATTCCTAATCAGAGACAACGATAGACAGCTGTCCCTGATTGAGAACCATACCCGGCCAAAACAAAGAAATACAAAAACATAGAAAATAGAACATAGAATGCCCACCCAAATCACACCCTGACCAAACCAAAATAGAGACATAAAAAGCGCTCTAATGTCAGGGCGTGACAATTACTTCATTGGCAAAGTGGGCAAACTTAGGCAGGAAATGCCAACAACGAACCGTGAGCCATAGTAATCATGCATAAAAAAAATGAATGAAAGAAAAGCATTGCAAGTTTGAATTTTATAAAGTTAGTGTGGGCGAGGTGGGAAAATGATTGTTATTGATCAATAATAACAAACCTCCTGGCATTGACAACTTAGATGGAAAGCTACTGAGGATGGTAGCTGACTATAGCCACTCCTATCTGTCATATATTTAATCTGAGCCTAGAGGAAAGTCTTTGTCCTCAGGCCTTGGAGGGAAACCAAAGTAATTCCGCTACCCAAGAGTAGTAAAGCGGCATTTACTTGTTTTAACAGCAGGCCTATAAGCTTGCTGCCAGCTCTTAGCAAACTGTTGGGAAAAATTGTGTTTGACCAAATACAATGCTATTTCTAACAACAGACTATCAGCATGCTTATAGAGAAGGGCACTCAACAGGTACTGCACTGACACAAATGATAATAGGAAGATTTTGGGAGCTGTGCTGTTAGATTTCAGTGCAGCTTTTGATATTATTGACCATAACTTGAGTGTTGAAAAAACACATGTGTTATGGCTTGTCAACCTTTGCCATATTGTGGATTCAGAGCTATCTATCTAATAGAACTCAAAGGCTTTTCTTTAATGGAAGATTCTCTTAATGTCAAACATGCAAAGTGTGGTGTACTGCAGGGCATCTCTCTAGGCCCTCTACTCTTTTCTATTTTTACCAATGACCTGCCACTGGCATTAAACAAAGCATGTATGTCCATGTATGCTGATGATTCAACCTTATACACATCAGCAACTACAGCTAATGAAGTCACTGAAACCCTTAACAAAGAGTTGCAGTCTGTTTTGGAATGGGTGGCCAGTAATAAATTGGTCCTGAACAACTCTAAAACTAAGAGTATTGTATTTGGTATAAATCATTACATTAAGAACATTAAGTTCTAGACCTCAGCTGAATCTGGTAATGAATGGTGTGGCTGTTGAACAAGTTGAGGAGACTACATTTCTTGGCATTACCTTAGATTGTAAACTGTCATTGTCAAAACATATAGATTCAATGGTTGTAAAGATGGGGAGAGATCTGTCCATAATAAAGAGATGCTCTGCTTTTTTGACACCACACTCCAAAAGCAAGTTCTGCAGGCACTAGTTTTGTCTAATCTTGATTATTGTCCAGTTGTGTGGTCCAGTGCTGCAAGGAAATACCTAGTTAAGCTGCAGCTGGCCCAGAACAGAGTGGCACATCGTGCTCTTCATTGTAATCAGAGGGCTGATATAAATACTATGCATGCCAGTCTCTCTTGGCTAAGAGTTGAGGAGAGACTGACTGCATCACTTCTTATTTTTTATAAGAAACATTGTGTTGAAACAGCTCCAAAACAGCTCTGACACACACTTACACCATCAGACATGCCACCATGGATCTTATCACAGTTCACAGCTAATGGGGATCTAACAAATACCATCCTAATATTGTGTTACAGTAATTTTGGTATTTATCCTCATCGATTTTGTCCAATATTGACTCCACAAACTCCCCATAGGAGGTTTAGGGATTGTTTCCTCACAATAGACTTCAGTGCATATATATTTATATATTTTTATATACATAAGCTCTGTCAAAACAATGGCACTAGTTATGATTGGTCCAGTACAGACAGATTGATGAGTGACACCTTGTCATCCAGCCAATGAGACCTGGGTAAGCAGCACCATTGGCCAAGCAGTCTCCCATCCAGACCACACAGTGATGCCAAGCTGTAGCCAACTAGATCATCTGGCTCATGGCTTAATTGTCAAGTCATGTGACAGTGGTTTGATCGGGCGCACTCATCTAGTCCACACCTATTTATGTAGGCGCCAGCATCTCTACTATACTACAGCCAACCAACGGTATGACACTGTCTCTTGGGCATGCACCAACAACATCTCCATGAGCCTGGCAATGCTGGACTGTACAGAGGATCTGCAGCAGGTTGAGAATATTTGTGGAATTCATCATCATGTACATTTAAACCTAATGAGCTGTCATGGTTCATGATTCATTGTCATGTTCTTCACTGACCCAATTTCATACATGTCTTCTGTGTGTGAAGGCAATTCAATTCAGTAAGTCACCAGGTAAGCCAAATTAGTCCTACTATTCAATTAATTTTTATAGAAAGAATTACTTAAATTTGGCCTCCAAGACTAACTGAATACCTGTCACAAATAGTATGTGTAAGGACTTTAGGTGTGGCTCTATAGCCGACAGGCATTAATGTTTTTGGCATATAAGTGCAGGCTTCTGCAGGTACTTGCAGCACAGAGTGTGACCCCAGGCGAGCCTGTCAGCGAAGGGGTGTGGAGCAGAAAGTGAGTGACTGAGTATTGTTCTGTATTAAAAAAAATAAGGGAGAGGCCGTAAAAGACGGAACAAGAAATAGATAACTGTAAAGTATACAATGGAATATACAACGTACACAGACATTGACAAAATCAGATATGGAGACTACTGATCGTTGCAGAAAGTTCAAAGGGTTACTCATCAGTTCAATAAATCAAAGTGTTAACACGGTTGTTGTTTTTCGGTCATCAGGTAGGCTATGCCAGCACATTGAAATCAATAAAACATGTAGAAATGTATCAATGACACATATAAATAACCATTTTAGTTCAGTTAACTGCACAGTATTGTCATTTTTCCAGAAGTTGGTTTGCATCTTGAGGTCTTTGAGATAATGCCTTTCCTGCAGTCAATGACCAAAAGCATCCTCTTTGGCCTCATGGGCGGACTGACTAGTGATGGAAAGGGTAGCACTTTTTTACTGATTCAGAACTTTTTGACTTGCTCAGTCAAAACAACAAATCGTTCCACTAATTTCGTTAATTTGAGTCAGTAGTGCCCAGAGCACGCAGGACCAGCGAACAATGAACTGACAATTCAGAAGAGTCCAAATTTGGCACAGACGTCAATTCAATGTCTATTCCATGTTGGTTTGAAATTATTTGGAAACGATGTTGATTCGGCCAGTTGTGCCAGTGAGGGTCATGGTTCTACAAGCCTCTTGTTCACCATAGGGGCCAGGCAGGATCACCTATCGACGAACAACTAACTGAAAACTCGAAAGAGTCACGACTCTTCAAGCCTTTTGTTCACATGTCATTCACCAAAGGAGGCTTATTGGAGTTGAGACTTGTAAAAGTGTGCTTTAAACAATGTACATTTGTTGATTGCTAGGCATACAGATACGATTATTTCTTGATACATTTGAAACGAGACCTAGTTGTGGCCACAACCGGACTAAATTGTGAATTACTCTTGGCGGAATGCATTGCTTGACTCTCATGAGGATGATAAGCACAATGTAATTTGCGCACCATGCAATCAATTATCAGTTCTAAATGTCTTTTTCTTCTCTGTGCTCACAATCATCAGTATTTCCCTGTGCACATAAGACAGTTGGTGATCAGAGCATGTCTCTGGAGCTGCTGAGTAGGATGAGCTTGTATTCATTCTGCTGTAGGACTCATTGTGGCCAGCACTATGAGGTCAATGAGTGACTAAAATGAACGAGTCACTCAGAAAAACGAATCATGACTCTCGAGTCCGTTAAAAGAGTTGTTATAAAAGAACGTATCATTTGCGAACTGCACATCATTAGAGGAGGACAATGGCGCCCGATGATGACAAAGATGATTCTGGCCAACTGGGAGTGAGATCTTTTGAGAAACTGCATCCTTGGCTTCTGGCTGAACCATATGTGATGTCAGGTTGGGTGGAGAAGAGGTTGGGGACTCTATTGAATCAATGAAAGTAACTCAAAGTGAATTAAAACAAGTTCCAGAAGTCCCACTATGACTTCTGCAGAATCATCAAATGAGCAAAAGGACAATATAGGAATAAGGGGGAATCATATCACACAAGCTCTGCCTCCTGCCACATATTTGATAAACAGAGAGTAGCAGTAGCATGAAGGAGGGGTTGGCAGGTGGTGGGTGGCGGGACACAATGCAGATAGCTTGGTTAGCCAATGTGCGGGGGCACTGGTTGGTCGGGCCAAATGAGGGAGTATGTACATGAATGTATAGTTAAAGTGACTATGCATATATGATAAACAGAGAGTAGCAGCAGCATAAAAGAGTGGTTGGGGGGGCACACAATACAAATAATCCTGTTAGCCATTTTATTACCTGTTCAGGAGTCTTATGGCTTGGGGGTAAAAACTTTTGAGAAGCTTTTTTGTTCTAGACTTGGCACTCCGATACCGTTTGCCATGCGGTAGTAGAGAGAACAGTCTATGACTGGTGTGGCAGGGGTCTTTGACAATTTTTAGGGCCTTCCTCTGACACCGCCTGGTGTAGAGGTCCTGGATGGCAGGCAGTTTAGCCCCAGTGATGTACTGGGCCGTACGTACTATCCTCTGTAGGCCGAGCAATTGCCGTACCAGGCAGTGATGCAACCAGTCAGAATGCTCTCGATGTCTGGATAAGAGCGTCTGCTAAATGACTAAAATGTTCAAATGTAAATGTAGAAATAACATGTGCTTCAGTAAAGTTGGCTTCTTAGTGTTCATAGCCATGGTTATAAACTGTACTGCAGAAATAGAATTAAAATCGCAGAAAAAAAAGATGTTGTGGTGGCAGCTGCAGAGAAGTACTGGGTGTCCAGTCCTCCCAGGCTGCTGGCCCAGTGTAGGATCAGATAGGGCCAAAAGTAGTTGAATAGTGTTGAGGTTTTAATGGATGTAGTTTTTTTAAATTATTTAAATTATTTTTTACTTTTATTTAATTAGCCAAGTCAGGTAAGAACAAATTCTTATTTACAGTGACGGGTTAGTTGGTAGGACAATTTATCTTCCCTTCTCCTTCCCGTTTTTGTGTCACAGTGTAAGGAATTCTCACTTCAGAAAAAGTAGGCGGATACAGCCCACACAGTAGGTGGTGGCATGCACCTCTAATGAATGTTTGCGAACCACCATAATACCATAGAAGAAGAGTCAATATTCCCTTGACTGGCAGTCATTTTCAATGCAGGTTATGGGTGATTAAAAGTTCCAATTGTTGGATATCCTCACTCTGGCTGGATTCCAATGGGAATTACACAGCAGTACCAGTCAAAAATGTGGACACACCTACTCAGTTTTTTCTTAATTTTTTCAATACAGAAGAAAGCCCTATTTTGGAAAAGACCAAGTCCATATTATTGCAAGAACACCTCAAATAAGCAAAGAGAAATGACAGCCCGTCATTACTTTAAGACATGAAGGTCAGTCAATGAGGAACATTTCAAGAACTTTGAAAGTTTCTTCAAGTGCAGTCACAAAAACCATCAAGCGCTATGATGAAACTGGCTCTCATGAGGACCACCACAGGAAAGGTCCCAGAGTTACCAGCCTCAGAAATTGCAGCCCAAATAAATGCTTCACAAAGTAACAGACACATCTCAACATCAACTGTTCAGGGGAGACAGCGTGGATCAGGCCTTCATGGTGAAATTGCCGCAAAGAAACCACTACTAAAGGACAACAATAATAAGAAGAGACTTGCTTGGGCCAAGAAACACAGGCAATGGACATTAGACCGGTGGAAATCTGTCCTTTCGCCTGATGAGTCCAAATTAGACATTTTGGGTTCCAACCACCGTGTCTTTGTGAGACGCAGAGTAAGTGCACAGATGATCTCTGCATGTGTAGTTCCCACTGTGAAGCATGGAGGAGGAGGTGTTATGATGTGTGTTTTTTTTACTGGTGACGCTCTCTGTGATTTGTTTAGAATTCAAGGCACACTTAACCAGCATGACTACCACAGCATTCTGCAGCGATACTCCATGTAACGGTTTTCTTTACTTGATGGAGAGGAGGACCAAAACACAGCATGGTTATATTGATTCATGTTTAATAAAAAAAAGATTAACACGAACACTACAAAACAATAAACGTGGAAAACCAAAAACAGCCCTATCTGGTGCAAACACAGAGACAGGAACAATCACCCACCAACACACAGTGAAACCCAGGCTACCTAAGTATGATTCTCAATCAGAGACGACTAATGACACCTGCCTCTGATTGAGAACCATATTCGGCTGAAACATAGAAATACCCAAATCATAGAAAAACAAACAGACTGCCCACCCCAACTCACGCCCTGACCATACGAAATAATGACAAAACAAAGGAAATAAAGGTCAGAACGTGACACTCCATCCCATCTGGTTTGTGCTCAGTGGGACTATCATTTGTTTTTCAACAGGACAATGATCTAACACACCTCCAGGCTTTGTAAGGGCTATTTGACCAAGAATGAGATGGTGCTGAATCAGATGACCTGGCCTCCACAATCACCCGACCTCAACCCAATTGAGATGGTTTGGGATGAGTTGGACTGCAGTGAAGGAAAAGTAGCCAACAAATGCTCAGCATATGTGGGAACTCCTTCAAGACTGTTGGAAAAGCATTCCTCATGAAACCAGATGAGAGAATGCCAAGAGTGTGCAAAGCTGTCATCAAGAAAAAGGGTGGCTACTTAGAACATCTAATATCTAAAATATATTTAGATTTTTTTAACACTTCTTTGGTTACTACATGATTCCATATGTGTTATTTCATAGTTTTGATGTCTTCACTATTATTTTACAATGTAGAAAATAGTACAAATAAAGAAAAACCCTTGAATGAGTAGGGTGTGTCCAAACGTTTGACTGGTACTGTATACATGTATTTATTCATTTACACCAAAGAAAACAAGTGATAGATAGCAGTTTGCAGGTGTGGTTGGAAGCACAAAACAATATATAGACGTGTATATAATACATACTGTAAGTACAAAAATAAAAAAGGTTTGTTAAAACCTACTAATTATAAATGTTTAAATGAATTGATCTGCAATCATCAAATTATAATATTTGTTTTGTTTAACTGTGTGTGTGTGTGTGTGTGTGTGTGTGTGTGTGTGTGTGTGTGTGTGTGTGTGTGTGTGTGTGTGTGTGTGTGTCCATGTGAGTGTGTAAGAGTTAGGCTACATGGAGGACATTACTATATGTAACGTATTTTCATAAAAATATCATTTTACACTGGGAAATATGCAAACAAGGTTGAATTAATTCTCAAGTCGAATGGTCACTCAGTCTAATGCTATTTTGTTGAGCATATTCACAATCCTATTTCAGTTTACAATTGTATGTTGAATTAACTTTTATTTTACAGTGAAGGTGGTCTGTCAGCATTTGCTTTCTTTATGCAGTTTGTTGTGGTAAACTAACAACAGACAAAGCTTGGGATACCCCCAGGTCAGCAGACTCTCTGGCCTATCAAAAACTACCGGAGGATGAGAAGAACCAGCGCTACTACAGACCTTGAGGCTCTGGTTTGAATATCCCTGACCTAGTGCGAGTTATGTAATGGCTTGGAAACATCAGAGCTTCTGTGATTTAGCTTCTTATTAAGACAATGATGTACTCATTCACCTGAGGGAGGACATAAATTATCAGCAGTAATCTCAGTGACAGTCTTACATTCTTTCCTACCCCTTCCACCCCTTAAAGTAGGGCCAGTAGGTGCTGGGATTTGTACACACGCAGGCAGGAGATACACATATGTGCCATGGGCGGTGGCCTTAACTGCAAGGCCACCCTCAGGCTGACAGTCTCACATTCTACCTATAAAAATAGTATTGTATTGTCAAAGAGAATTCTCTGTTGTTTAACCATACTCCCTTAAGAAGAGGTCTTATATTTTTTAAAGTTAAGTAACTGCTCAGAAGGGTGCGGTCTTCAACGGTTACATTTGACCTGGAGTGCCTGTCTTAACATCTGCACGTCCTTTGTTCAGAGTGTTCTCACGTTCTGTTTCCAAGCCTGGTACACTCAACTATTCATCTCAAACAAAAACCAACCACCTACACCATCAGGTCGTCAATACAGATCCCGTGTACACAAAACTGCCAAAACGCTGAAATCATATTCGCCCCCCGCCATGAATCTGACCTGTATGAAATGTTGCTTACCATATGAACTATATAATGTGTTGTTTTTGTTGTTACAATTTTGCTTGTGATTTACATTGCTGTATGTAGGGAAATGTGTGTATTTATGCACTATACGTGGTGATGCTGTGCTGTTGAGTTTGAGATGAGATTCAAGACAAATTTCCCAAAAGGGACACACCATAAAGAAATGATTACCGGCAGCCAAAAGTCAACTGTTGGTGCAATAAGGAAAAAGTTAGAAACAATGCAGCATCATCAATGAGACATTAGCTGCGTGAAGCAGATATTCTTTCCTGTACTGCTCCTCCACTACTTCTCTCTTTTCTGTCATACTCTATGTCTCACTCATCACATTTAACAAGGGCTGCACCTACTTTAATTTTCTTTAGCTAAAGCAGGAATTTCACCATTCTTACATTCACTACTATTACTTTTAAAACTCTTTGCATTCTCAGCGTCATTGTCATTCTCACACCCCTGAACTTTAAACTGAGAAGAATGTTCTTTAAGGACTAAACTCCCAGGGCGAAAGCACATGCCATAGTATGATCATTAAAATCAACCTTTAAAAATGTGTTCTCATCACTTCTTTGGGGAGCGGGTTCACATTTGTTGGATTTCGTGCATGATTTATCTACTCAAATAACATGCTTGTTTTCATCTCTGTGGTGAGATTGAAAAGCCACTTTTACCTCAGCAATAAGTCACTGTAATGACTGGAAAGAGAACGTTCCTAACGCCCACCCACAGTTACAAGTGAAATGAAGTCAATCTGAACAGAATGGTACGCTAGAGTTATAATTGTGGTTCTAAACCCGAAGACAATGTAGAGCTAATCCTTGGTTACTCTTGTTCAGGAAAGTGCAAGTATAGGTAGACCTAAAGCAGGGTATTTCAACTATACCCTTTAAGTATTTTGAATATAAAATGTAGAATAATATCTGCCATTTTAGCAGACACTTTAATCCAAAGTGACTTAGTAATGCATGCATACATTTTTTACATATAGGAGGTCACAGGAATCGAACCGACTATCCTGGCGTTACAACCTCCATGCTCTTACAACAGCTACAGAGGATCATTTTATTGAAGTGTTTTTATAAGCTATACCAGCAGTGTTACGTATAACACACCATGTACAATGAGGCAAAAAAGTATTTAGTCAGCGACCAATAGTGCAAGCTCTCCCACTTAAAAAGATGAGAGGCCTGTAATTTTCAGCATAGGTACACTTCAACTATGACAGACAAAATGAGAGAAAAAAATCCAGAAAATCACATTGTAGGATTTTTAATGAAGTTATTTGCAAATGATGGTGGAAAATAAGTATTTGGTCAATAACAAAAGTTTATCTCAATACTTTGTTATTTACCCTTTGTTGGCAATGACAGAGGTCAAACGTTTTCTGTAAGTCGTCACAAGGTTTTCACACACTGTTAGTGGTATTTTGGCCCATTCCTCCATGCAGATATCCTCTAGAGCAGTGATGTTTTGGGGGTGTTGCTGGGCAACACGGACTTTCAACTCCCTCCAAAGAGTTTCTATGGGGTTGAGATCTGGAGACTGGTTAGGCAACTCCAGGACCTTGAAATGCTTCTTACGAAGCCACTCCCGTTGCCCGGGCGGTGTGTTTGGGATCATTGTCATGCTGAAAGACCCAGCCACGTTTCATCTTCAACGTCCTTGCTGATGGTAGGCTTTGTTACTTTGGTCCCAGCTCTCTGCAGGTCATTCACTAGGTCCCCCCGTGTGGTTCTGGGATTTTTGCTCACAGTTCTTGTGATAATTTTGACACCACGGGGTGAGATCTTGCGTGGAGCCCCAGATCGAGGGAGATTATCAATGGTCTTGTATGTCTTCCATTTCCTAATAATTGCTCCCACAGTTGATTTCTTCAAACCAAGCTGCTTACCTATTGCAGATTCAGTCTTCCCAGCCTGGTGCAGGTCTACAATTTTGTTTCTGGTGTCCTTTGACAGCTCTTTGGTCTTGGCCATAGTGGAGTTTGGAGTGTGACTGTTTGAGGTTGTGGACAGGTGTCTTTTATACTGATACTAACAAGTTCAAACAGGTGCCATTAATACAGGTAACGAGTGGAGGACAGAGGAGCCTCTTAAAGAAGAAGTTACAGGTCTGTGAGAGCCAGAAATCTTGCTTGTTTGTAGGTGACCAAATACTTATTTTCCACCATAATTTGCAAATAAATTCATTAAAAATCCTACAATGTGATTTTCTGGATTTTTTTCTTCTTCATTTTGTCTGTCATAGTTGAAGTGTACCTATGATGAAAATTACAGGCCTCTCTCATATTTTTAAGTGGGATAACTTGCACAATTGGTGGCTGACTAAATACCTTTTTGCCCCACTGTATGTACAGTAGGCCTGCACTTTATAATGTTCAGCTGAGTTAAATGAAGAACTCCCAAACACTGCCAGAGATGTGACATGCAATGATTCATTGAAAGTATAACAAAACAGTCCCTTAACATCAATAGTACCTCTTCTGCCAGAGGCTCATTTTACTCACATAATCACTCTAGCTTTTCTCATCAAATCTGCTGCCAAGTGCAGATAAACTGGATTTGAGCTGGGCTGTCACTGAAACACTCACAAGAGCATACCGCATGCAGCCTGTACCAACAGGCAAGCTGAAATGTCACATGTCATATCTGAGAAGATCAGATAAGATCATCTAGTAGCCGTACAACATTGCATCTTCTCAGCAATGCAACTCAAGTCAACAGTATAGTCACACACGAGTCATAGTCTCTTTTATTATCCCCATGGGTGTCACGCCCTGACCATAGAGAGCCCTCTAGGTCAGAGCGTGACTAGGGGGTGTCCTGATCATTTATTTTCTATGTTGGTGATTTGTATGGTTCCCAATTAGAGGCAGGTGGTAATCGTTGCCTCTAATTGGGGATCATATTTAAGAAGCCCTTTCTCCCACCTACTTGTGGGATATTGTTTGTGTATGTGCTTGTTGAACTACGGTATGTTACTGTTTGTTTGTTTGTTTGTTTGTTTGTTTGTTTGTTTGTTTGTTTGTTTGTTTGTTTGTTGAGAAGTTTCCCTTTTAATAAAAGATGTGGAACTCAAATCACACTGCGCCTTGGTCGGTCCATTCTAACACCCGTTACAATGGGGTAATTCATTTTGCCGGACATAGTAAAAACAATAGACACAAAAACAAAACAATATATACAACGATACGTACACAGAAAGTAAACATCTAAACTAGACATGAAAAGAGAGTCAGTCTGTACCTTAACAGTACAGTACTACAGCTTATTGAGAAAGCTTATAGCAGCTGGGATGAAGTAGAGCAGGATTCCCCAACTGGCCCCCCATGTTTTCTGGTGCACACACAGAGAAAATTATTTTATATAGAGGTGCTGACTAACGGCAAATAAACTATAAACTCTAAAAATGAAGTCACACAATATATAAACTCCCAGTAATTTATTGGGTAAATCACCAACGTTTCGGCATGACTGTGCCTTCAAATTTAATGATGTTTTGTTGTTGGACATAAAAGATTGTAAAAATACCAGCAAATCAATTCCAAGCTATTTACATTTTGGAAATCTATTCCAAGGTGTTCTCACGCATAATAGAGAGATATTCATTGAGTGTACAAAACATTAGGATTAGGAATTTCTAATATTCAGTTACACCCACTTTTTCCGTCAGAACAGCTTCAATTCTTCGGGGCATGGACTCTTTCAAGGTATCGAAAGCATTCCACATTATGGAATGGCCCATGTTGACTCCAATGCTTGCCACAGTTGTGTCACGTTGGCTGGATATTCTTTGGGTGGTGGACCATTCTTAATACACACTCAAACCGGTGCGCCTAGAACCCACTACCATACCCCGTTCAAAGGCACTTAAATCTTGGTCTTGCCCATTCATTCTCTGAATGGCGCACATACACAATAAATGTCTCAATTGTCTCAAGGCTTAAAAATCCTTTAACCTGTCTGCTCCCCTTCATCTACACTGACTGAAGTGGATTTAACAACTGACATCAATAAGGGATCATAGTTTTCACCTGGATTTACCTGGTCAGTCTATAGTCACACAAGAGTCGTAGTCTCTTTATTATCCCCATGGGTGTCACGCCATGTACTGTATGTACAGTAGGTCATGGAAAGAGCAGGTGGTCCTAATGTTTTGTACACACAGTGCATGTGATCATACACAACAAATGTAAGCAAGGTTTTTTAATTATTATGTTTAAGTCTAATGTTATATTTGTTTGGTCTTTTTGCAGTCAATTTGCAGAAACACAGCAGCCCATACAGTAACAGGCCTACACACATAACACAGCCAATGCCATAGATTATGACTGAAAGGATTAGGGCTTACTACCACCTCTCCTCACCTCAGCTTCTCTCCTATGCCTTTCACCAGGAGATGATGAGCCAATTAACAAACCAAATTCATACATGATGCTACTTGTCGGGACAAAAATGAATCATAGCCTTGATATTTGTTATTATAACACTGTCAAATTTGCAGTAAACGGTGCCAAAAGCAGCGTCCCTTCAAAGCACCAACAACTCAACCCATAGTAAATATCTTTCTCTGTGCTTTATCCCCCTGTGCTGGTTCTCTCTGTGGATGAGATCACTTACAGTATGTGTACCTACAGCACTGAGCCCACCATGTTTTGACTTTGACAGGGTAACTATAGCAACACAAGGCCTACAATCAATCCTAGATGTATAACTTCTTCTATGGCTTTTCTGCATCCCCTGCGTATCTCCACTGCCATTCCACAGTCTAGCTCTTTTTCAACCTTTTCGTTGTTCCCTCAACCAAGACCAAGAGTAGCCCTAGATCAACTCTCCGCAACCACAAGACAGAAAACATACAGGAGAGAGGTTGTGACAGAGGCAGCATTACCCCCTGTGCTGCAACGCCACCTACAGAACGTGTTGATCAGAATGTAGTGTCAAAGTATCTCTGTCACGCCACTATGAGGTAGGAAGAACCCTAAGGATAGTGCTGCAGAAATATAACCCACGTGATAATTGTGGATGTATCAATCTGTATATATGTAATAAAAGTATCTTAGACCCTAACCAACACCAATAAATGTCACAAAACATCTAACTATTCTCAGGCAAAATGATGGCCAGTCCAGTCTCCAGGATGACTCAGTCCAGTCTGTGTCCATGAGTGAAACTTTGAGCAGAGAACAGAGATGTGTTTGTTTTTCCAGACAGTCCTAGTCTCTGTTGAGATGAGAAAGATGTCTTCAGCAAATGTTACTCACTTAACATTTCCAGCAACCAGTACGCTATGCTATACTATACTGTCCATGTAGCAGTGGAGGCTGCTGAGGGGAGGATGGCTGATAACAATTTCAGAACGGAGCCATGTGGAAACCATGTGTTTGAATGTCACTACCATTCAAAAGTTTGGGGTCACTTAGAAATGTCTTTGTTTTTGAAAGAAAAGCACATTTTTTTTGTCCATTAAATAACATCAAATTGATCAGAAATACAGTCTAGACATTGTTAATGTTGTAAATGACTATTGTAGCTGGAAACTGATTATTTTTTATGGAATATCTACACAGGCGTACAGAGGCCCATTATCAGCAACCATCACTCCTGTGTTCCAATGGCAAGTTGTGTTAGCTAATCCAAGTTTATCATTTTTAAAGGCTACAGTAGTGTAGTTGTTACCATTCCACCAATTCCACTCCAACCATTACCACAAGCCTTTTCTGCCCAATTAAGGTGCTACCAGCCTCCTGTGCCATGCAGATATTAGTCTGTGCTACCAACCTCCTATGCTAAAAATCCAGATTAAACTATGTGATGAACATTCAGTCTTCACATGAGAAAGTAATGACCCTGAGCAACCTCGTCCGCTCTCTCCCCAGCACTAACTGAATGGGTTTGTCAGTCTTGCTTTCCCCGCCTCTCCCCTGGGGTCCTTCTGCCATTCCTCTGTGTTTGCACCTGGGTGTGCCGGAGCCTGATCAGTTTACGGGGTCTGGCACGGATACCTGTCTGACGAGCTCGATCACTCCAACCCTTCAGTCTCCAGGTGCGACAGCTAGGAGGCAGGCCGATGCTGGGGAGGAGCCCTGTACCAGACAGGTAGATATAAGCCATCTGCCACCAGAGAGGAGTCACTCAGAGGGGCTAGACCTTCCTCTTAGTAAGCGCACCTGCTTCACCAATCCTCTCTGTCTCTCTCTCTCTCCTTTTCTTTTACTCCCATCAGAGGATCAGAAAAGCTGCAACCATGAGTTACAGGAGCAGTGGCAGCATGAGCGGAGGCTTCAGCTCTGGCGGAGGATTCAGCTCAGGTGGCGGTGGCGGCGGCACTGTGAGAAAGAGCTTCTCAAGCTTCTCCTCCTCAGCAGCCCCTATGGGCTCCAGCCGTATGAGCAGCTCATCAGTTAGACGCTCCGGAGGCGGTGGTGGGGGTGGCTTCGGCATGGGCGGTGGTGGAAGTGGAGGAGGCTCCAGCTTCAGCTATATGAGCAGCGGTGGAGGCATGGGCGGTGGCGGTGGAGGCTTTGGTATGGGTGGCGGCGGTGGAGGCTTCGGCCTTGGTGGCGGCGGTGGAGGCTTTGGCCTGGGTGGCGGTGGTGGAGGCTTCGGTGGAGGTGCAGGCTTCGGCATGGGTGGTGGTGGCGGCGGAGGTGGCTTCCCCCCCATCACAGCTGTCACAGTCAACTCAAGCCTGCTTGCCCCCCTTAACCTGGAGATCGACCCCAACATCCAGACCGTCCGCACCAATGAAAAAGATCAGATCAAGGGCCTCAACAACCGCTTTGCCACCTTCATCGACAAGGTCAGTACACCTTTATTCTCTTAAAGCCCTTCAATTTAAGAGGATGTTAAACATATCAAGTATGCCATGACTATGGGCCTGTCCAAGTAAATTAAAATATATTGCATTGCTCCTCATCTACCATATGCCAGCATACACAGGGTACAGATATGCTGCAAAGGAGACACTGCAAAGGGATACTGAAAAGTATCTGGAAAAGGACACTTTGCAATAGCAGTTTATGGCTGGGATGTTGTTTTATGGTACTGGCTGCAAATAGCACACTTGAATAGTTGCAAGGCTGTGTCTCTTGTGTGCTACTGTAGGGCTCATGAAATATTTCACAGCCACTGATAACGCAGCCCCCGGGAAAACCGGACCGTATAGGATCCAGTTAGAACTGGCTCTGAAAACAAATACACAGAATGATATAGTGACTGCATCCTCAGCCTGAATGTATTAACAGGGGCATATCACTTTATCACAGGTGGTCAAAGTCCTAATGTGCAGCCAGTTGCATTGGAACTGACAGTTGAGTAGTTTTCTTTGGCCGTAATTGCCCTGGCTCTGTGAGTATGGGAGTGAGAGTCAGTTTGGAAACCATAGCCCAAGCGGATCTTATGACCATGAGGGAAGGGATCAGGTTATAATAGCCCCATTCCCATGGCAGCAGGAAGGGACTCACCGGCTTTCAATAGAATGCTATGTCTCTGATGGTGCACCTGAGAGTTGATCCTCTCTCCCATCTCTCCCTCACAACCAGCAGGGACTTGCTATTACTTAGAATAAGGGGGGCTAAGGCGTGGCAGGCTTAGACATCTCCCTCCCACCTCAGGGATGTGCAGCCTCACCCATGTACTTCACATGGAAGGTATCTTCTGAGAGCGAGATATAAAGTGGATAGATCTCTTCATGTCTGCCCCAGCCCTTAGGGAATGACTCAGCTCAGTACAATAGGCTATGGAGGGCTGTGTGTGCAAGTCACTCCTTTTTTACAGAGGTGTGGGAGAATGCCAGCTCTGTCTGAGAAAGTCCCAATAAAAACTTCAAGCAGACCGTTTTCATTACCTCAGTGAATGTAAGTCTAATCTTGAACCACTACATAAATCCACAAGTAAACCTTGCCAGGGAGCTGTTGCCAAGGCAACATCACATGATACAACTGGATATGACATAATATGATATAACCCAATTTAAATTCTCAACGTAATGGAAGATGTGTCCCAACCTGGTTCTAGCAGTACATATGACACCTGGTTGTAACTATTATATTTCTCTCTCTACACACAGGTACGCTTCCTGGAACAGCAGAACAAGATGCTGGAGACTAAGTGGAGCCTCCTGCAGGACCAGACCACCACCCGCTCCAACATTGATGCCATGTTTGAGGCCTACATTGCCAACCTGCGCAGACAGCTCGACGGCCTGGGAGGAGAGAAGGTCAAGATGGAAGGAGAGCTGACAAACATGCAGGGTCTGGTGGAGGACTTCAAGAACAAGTAAGTTTTACACGAGACATTGTATGGATGTTCTAACTGTCCTACATGCTGGCCCATGTAACCATTAGTAATCTGTTTTTCCAGATATGAAGATGAAATCAACAAGCGTGCCGCAGTGGAGAACGAGTTTGTCCTCCTCAAGAAGGATGTTGATGGTGCCTACATGAACAAGGTTGAGTTGGAGGCCAAGGTCGACGCCCTTCAGGATGAGATCAACTTCCTCAGGGCCATCTATGAAGCGGTGAGGGCCATGTCAAACCACAAAAAGCTTAGTTTTCGAAGCGCTGTGATATGAAAAAAAAATCATCGACATTGTGGCTTTCCTGACGTCCATCTCTCTCATCTCTCTCCAGGAGCTGAGTGAGCTGCAGGGACAGATTAAGGACACCTCAGTGGTGGTGGAGATGGACAACAGCCGTAACCTGGACATGGACTCCATTGTGGCTGAAGTGCGCGCCCAGTATGAGGACATCGCCAACCGCAGCAGAGCTGAGGCTGAGTCATGGTACAAGCAGAAGGTATGAGGAGATATAAGTATATTTCTATGGATTTCCTATAAATGAGAGGTGCAGTAAAATATAATACATATGCTTCAGACTGACAAATGACTGTGCCAATCCTCTCATCCTTCAGTTTGAGGAGATGCAGTCCTCTGCAGGACAACATGGGGATGATCTGCGCAACACCAAGTCAGAGATTGCCGAGCTGAACCGCATGATCAGCCGTCTCCAAAACGAGATCGAAAACGTCAAAGGACAGGTATGTACAGTATGCTGGCAAATGACGGTCAATTCAAAATAGCATCAGGTCTGGCACAACACTAACATTCAATTAAGTGAAAACATCAATCTTTCTTCTGATCTTGTCTTTTCTTTACCTGGTAGCGTTCTACCCTTGAAGGCCAGATAGCCGAGGCTGAGGAGCGCGGGGAGATGGCAGTGAAGGACGCCAAACTCCGCATCAGAGACCTGGAGGATGCCCTACAGAGAGCCAAGCAGGACATGGCCCGGCAAGTGCGTGAATACCAGGAGCTGATGAACGTCAAACTGGCCCTGGACATTGAGATCGCAACCTACAGGAAACTGCTGGAAGGAGAGGAGGACAGGTGAGCACAGGATCAAATATAGACATTGTGAAACAACACGAGACAAATGCATGGCTAGGAAATGTAAAGGCACAAGAAATGGAAAATCTGCTAGATGCTGTCAGAGCTCTTTCACTATAGTACATGCTTAGAGATTATGTCAACTAATCTATAAATCTTTACAAAGAATTACCTCTGGAGGGGGAACGGCAACCATCCACATAACCTCCGGCAGCAGCGGTGGTGGCGGTAAGAACTTCATACATATGCATTTAAATTCAATTGGACAAGAAAAATAAAATAATACTTATAGGTCTGATGATCACCATCATCAGTCTAAGTATTGACTTTTCTCCTACCATCTTTCTCTCCCAGGCGGAGGTGGTGGATTCGGCATGGGCGGAGGCGGCGGAGGCGGCGGAGGTGGCGGTGGCTTCGGATATGGCGGCGGCAGTGGCACGTCCATGAGAAGCGGTGGTGGCGGCGGTGGCTTTGGCATGAGCGGCGGTGGTGGCGGCGGTGGCTTTGGCATGAGTAGCGGCGGCGGTGGCGGCGGTGGCTATGGCATGAGCAGCGGCGGTGGTGGCGGCGTGTCCATGTCCCGCTCCTCCATGACCTCCACATCCAGACGTTTCTAAACACAGGAGTCTGTATGTCTGTCCCCACCTCCCCCTCTCATCTCCCTCCACAACCAAAACAAGCTACAAACTCCTCCTGTCACATGCAGGCACAGAGCGTCCACTGATCTACACTATAACTCAGGATGGGCTGTTAAATCTGACCCCTCCTTAGCTGCATATTCCCCATAGTTACTGGCTGGTAGGAAATAGTGGATGATATCAGAGGATGCACTTTGAATGCTGACAGATCTTTTTCATCCCAATGTTTCCAGTGTTTTATTCCTGCTACCTCTTCAGCATCCTGTCCCGCACAGATTCAGAACATAGCCCTTAAAGATAGAGGTCAGCGATAGCAAGAACCGGAAGCAGAGAATTACGTCTGCTCCCTCTTCAGTCAGCCAGTCTTTAACTTGCTGGATGGTGCCTGTCATGGTGACACAACATTGGTTGGCGGTGCTGTGACAGTGCATCTTCATAAGGCAACACTAGTTTCTCATCGCACACAACATAGCGGCAGTCTCCAAATGAGCCGGCAAGGCAGGTGCCATGTTGTTCACTATAAATGTTGAGACAACTGACAGTACAACATACCCCTACCCCCTGTGTTCCACTGCCCCCATATTGCTGTGCATTATGGTGAATGCCAGATCAACTTAAGCAGCTATACTAAAGTGGCACCCCCTTTCTCTGGGGTTAACAATCTAGCATTAACTCTTAATTCTCCCTTTCCTAGGGACAATGGGTTCTCCACTGAGGTTTGCAAACAGTGTTTGGTTCTGTTTTTCTTTTCATTCTGATCAAAAAGGGATGACTGGTACACCCAGATTTATTGAATGTAATTGATCATGTGTCATCAACAAAACATCCTGAATAAATCTGAGTTTTATAAAATACTTGTGTTGAAAAATGTTCTTCTGACTGTATATAGGGGTGGCAGGTAGCCTAGTGGGTAGAGTTTTGGGCCAGTAACCAAAAGGCTGCTGGATTGAATCCCCGAGCTGACAAGGTAAAATCTGTCGTTGTACCCCTGAACAAGGCAGGTAACCCACTGTTTCCAGGTAGGTCGTCCTTGTAAATAAGAATTTGTTCTTAACTGACTTGCCTAGTTAATAAAAAAAATACAAATAAACATGTTCTATTTACATAGACGGTCAGACAATTGGGTAGAAAATAGCTCTAGATTTGGGGTCAGATGAGTATCATTCAGAAGAATGAGACACAATGATGTTATTGACAGGGCTGATAGGATTACTTAAAGCAACAACAGTATTCAAATTGTCAGTTGAGTACCCATCAGAAGAAGGAGAAACAATGACATTACTGACAGGGCTTATAGGATTACTTAAAGCAACAACAGTATAAATGTTCTTAAAGAGTTAACTTAATTTAAATGAACTCAAACACTGTAAAATGCCTTCTTGACAGTTTAATCCACTTTGGCAAGTAAACGTAAAAACGTAATCCTTATGACTCAACACCTTGTATTTATTTAATTTGAATGCCCATTGATAAAAGCTGTTACACGGTGCATACCCAGATAATATATAACCGTTAAGGCCTCTGACACAACGTAAAGGGATCTATCATCACTATAAACTATAGCTAAACGCCAAGTTATTAAAAGGATAGTTCACCCAAATTACAAAATTATATGTGTTTCGCTTACCCTGTAAGCAGTCTATGGACAAGGTATGCTATACTTTGGTTTTGTTTCAAATGCTGCCTTTTTAGCATTTGTGTCAGAAATCCAATGCAAGTCATTTCCGTGCTTCATGCTGTCATACCTTATCCATAAACTGCTTACAGGGTAACAATACCAATATATAATATAAATACTTATATCTGCTTCAATTTTGACAGGTAGGCTACAGACAGACAACTTTAACTAATGTAAGATATGCATATGTCTACCGTACCACAAGTGAAGTGACAACTTGACCTATCTAACCCATTCACAAAAACACATCCCTTGGCTTATGCTGCCCTCTAGTGAGAATAGAGGGCAGCATACAATAATAATATTATACTGAACAGGTGTCGTCTACTGTACAGTATGTGTAATTCTGTTTTCTGGTATCTAACATAATCTTTCATTTTACCCACATGAAAAAATTATACTATAGAATACTAGAGTTTACAAATCAAATCAAATCAAATTGTATTTGTCACATGTGTCGAATACAACCTTATAGTGAAATGCTAGCTTACAAATACGTGTTAAGTAACAGATAATTAAAGAGCAGCAGAAAAATAACAGTGGCTAAATAGAGGGGGTACCAGTACAGAGTCAATGTGCGGGGGCACAGGTTAGTCGAGTAATTCAGGTAATATGTACATGTAGGTAGAGCTATTGAAGTGACTATGCATAGATAATAACCAGAGAGTAGCAGCAGCGTAAAGGGGAGGGGGCAATAAGTCTGGGTAGCCATTTGATTAGCTGTTCAGTAGTCTTATGGCTTGGGGGTAAAAGCTATTAAGGAGCCTTTTGGACATAGACTTGGCGCTCCGGTACCATCCTGGGTCCTGGATGGCAGAAAGCTTGGCCCCAGTGATGTACTGGGCCGTACGCATTAGCTTCTTTTCCGTCTCCTGAGGGGGAATGGGCGTTGTCGTGCCTTCTTCCAGACTGTCTTGGTGTGTTTGGACCATGATAGTTTGTTGGTGATGTGGACACCAAGGAACTTGAAGCTCTCAACCTGCTCATCTACAGCCGATGAGAATGGGGGTGTGTTCGGTCCTCCTTTTTCTGTTCATAATCATCTCCTTTGTCTTGATCATGTTGAGGGAGAGGTTGTTGTTCTGGCACCACACTGCTAGGTCTCTGACCTCCTCCCTATAGGCTGTCTCATCGTTGTCGGTGATCAGGCCTACCACGGTGATCAGGCCTACCACGGCGAACTTAGTGATGGTGTTGGAGTCTGTGGATCTGTTGGGGTGGTATGCAAATTGGTGTGGGTCTAGGGTTTCTGGGATAATGGCATTGATGTGAGCCATGACCAGCCTTTCAAAGCACTTCATGACGACAGACTTTGTCACGAATCCCGCTTCCTGAGTCTGTGTTTGCCTATGTTTCTGTCCTGGAGTGTGTTTCCGGTGTCCTGGAACGCACCCTGTCTGGTTGCCGGGCGAATTAGCTTGTTGGGAGATCGATGTTCACCCGCACCTGTATCCCATCAGTAATCTGCACACCTGTCCTGATCATCACCTCTCCCCTTCAAAAGCTCTGACCTGACATCCATTCCCTGCCGGATCGTTAGCCATGAACAGTATGTTGTGCCCACGAACCAGCCTCCAGTTTATAGAGTTTGTTTTGTTTTGTTTTATTATTTTGTACGTCTTGCTTGCCTTTAACTTACCGCTGTTTGTTTTGTCTACAGCCATTCACCCGTAACCCATACCCCATCCCTGTCTGCTCGTCGCCAGTGTGTTGTTATCCATTGGATCTGCCTATCCACTCCCATCAACCCACCTCCGCTGCCCGCTCCTCCACCCGGAACTATCTACCTCCACGTTCTCATTGATTAATAAATACTCACCATCTTTATACTCACCTTGTCCTGGTCTGCTTCTGGGTCCAATTCTGGTAAACCCTGACAGAATGATCCGGCCAGTGATGAACCCAGTGGACCTGGACTCCGTTTGCCATACAATTACCCAGCAGGAGAAGATGTTGGGACAACACAACACGGCGCTACACGAGATAGCGGGTTCAATCCGGAACTTATCGGATAGATTAACGAGTATCCAGGATCAGCTCAGGTTGCCGGCGGATCATCCACCACCTGTTACACTCATATCACCTGCCGATTCGGGAGCGGGTTCCTTCCGTGAGCCCAAGGTTCCGAAACCGGAGAAGTACGAGGGAGATCTGGGAGGATGCCGTTCATTTCTTTTACAGTGTGGGTTAGTTTTTGATCTGCAGCCCTACTCTTACGCCACAGATAAGGCTAGGATAGCTTTTGTTATTGAGCTGCTGCGTGGTAGAGCTCTGGAATGGGCTTCAGCTGTTTGGGAACGACGGGACACATGCATGACGTCATACCAGGGTTTCACGGCAGAGATGAGAAAGCTTTTTGACCATCCAGTCCGAGGTAAGGACGCAGCTAAACGTTTGTTCTCTCTTCGCCAAGGAGCTCGCAGTATGGCAGACTTTGTGATAGAATTCAGGACATTGGCTGTGGAGAGTGGTTGGAATGAGGAATCACTACAAGCGGTTTTTTACCAGGGGTTGTCGGAGCAACTCAAGGACGAGCTGATCTCCTATCCAGAGCCTAGTGACCTAGATAGTTTGGTCACCTTAGCTATTCGGGTAGATAATAAAGTCCGAGAGAGAAGGAGGGAGAAGCAGTGGGGCCCATCTAATCAATCTGAGACTCGGTTACTATTCGGGTCAGGAAGTGGACCAGAACGGGTTGATCATTTTCCCTCACACGGGATTAGTGGAGGAGTCCTGCCGCCAGATCCTGAACCTATGCAAGTGGGGCGGCACGGGTTAACTAAGGACGAGCGCCAACGTAGACGTGAGACCAACAGCTGCCTCTACTGTGGTAGCTCGGGACATTACATTACATCTCCGTTTGTCCTCAGCGCCCGTTAAACTGCTCGGCTCGTTAAGTTTGGGAGGTTTGTTAGCGAGCCAGTTTCAACCTCTCAAGAGCCCTGTCAGACCTCGTTTTCCTGCTACCCTCATAAATAAGAATCAGAGTTTAGCGATTAACGCTTTCATCAATTCAGGTGCCGATGACAGCTTCATTGATGCCGACTTAGTGGAACAGCTGGGGCTTTCCAAGGAGCAATTACCGGAAGCCATTGAAGCAACCACTCTGAACGGCAGTAGTCTGGCACGGATCACTACGAGGACTGAACCGGTTAAGATGTTGTTGTTGGGGAATCATTCAGAGGTTATTTCTTTTTTCATTTTTGCCTTCCCCCCATGTTCCTCTGGTTCTTGGATACCCCTGGCGAAGAGAACACAATCCTTCGTTCGATTGGGTGACTGGTAAGGTAACTAGTTGGAGCATTGATTGCCATGCGAACTACCTCAGCACAGCCTGTTCTCATGCTGTCCCCAGTCGGGTCAGTGAGTCTGCTCCTCCTGATTTGTCCCTGGTTCCTGAAACATATCACGAGTTGGGTGAGGTGTTCAGTAAGCAGAAAGCTCAGTCACTTCCTCCCCACCGACCTTATGATTGTACAATTAAGCTGTTCCCTGGAGCTGCCTTTCCCAAGGGACAGTTATACAGTATTTCGCGACCTGAGCGGGAAGCCCTGGAGACCTACATAAAGGAGTCTCTTGCTGCAGGTCTCATTCGTCCCTCGTCATCACCCCTGGGAGCTGGATTTTTTTTGTGAGTAAGAAGGATGGCTCTCTTCGACCGTGTATTGATTATCGGGGGTTGAATGATATTACGGTCAAGAACAAGTACCCCTTGCCCTTGATGAGCTCTGCTTTCGATTCTTTACAGGGTGCTACTGTGTTTACGAAGCTTGATCTACGCAATGCGTATCATCTGGTTTGGATCAAAGAGGGGGACGTGTGGTTGACTGGATTCAATACACCTATGGGACATTTCGAGTACCAGGTGATGCCGTTTGGACCTTCCAACGCTCCAGCAGTGTTCCAAAGTTTGGTGAATGATGTGCTGAGGGATATGATAGGTCTGTTTGTGTTCGTTTAACTGGATGACATCCTGATTTTCTCCAAGGAACTTTCCAGCCACATCCAGCATGTTAAGCAGGTCCTGCAGCGGTTATTGGAGAACCGTCTGTTTGTGAAGGCAGAGAAGTGTGATTTTCACGCCCACACTACATCCTTCCTCGGGTACATCATCTCCAGGGGTAAGATCAAGATGGACCAAGAGAAGGTTCAGGCGGTTCGGGATTGGGCCCGGCCCGGTACGAGATTGCAGCTCCAGAGATTCCTGGGATTTGCGAACTTCTATCGGAGGTTTATCCGTGATTACAGCCGGGTGGCCGCCCCTTTAACTGCTCTGACGTCTTGCACCAGAATTTTCTGTTGGACTCCTGAGGCAGACCGAGCATTTCTGAACTTGAAGAGCCGATTCACCAACGCGCCGATTCTTTCTCAACCTGACACTTCCCGTCAGTTTGTTGTTGAGGTGGACGCGTCTGATGTGGGGGTGGGCGCCATCCTGTCCCAGCGTAGCTCCACTGATGGTAAACTCCATCCCTGCGCCTTCTACTCTTGTCGTCTTTCACCAGCTGAGAGAAACTACGATGTGGGTAACCGGGAGCTTCTCGCTGTGAAGCTTGCCTTGGAGGAGTGGCGTCACTGGTTGGAGGGAGCGGAGCAACCGTTTGTGGTCTGGACTGACCACAAGAATCTGGCTTACGTGCAATCGGCCAAACGTCTCAACTCCCGTCAGGCCAGGTGGGCTTTGTTTTTTGGACGCTTCAATTTTTCCCTGACGTTCCGACCTGGGTCGAAGAACGGCAAAGCGGACGCCTTGTCCCGGATGTTCTCCAAGACGGATGAGAGTGGGGCCAAGACTGAGATGATTCTTCCCCAGAACCTTGTCGTGGGAGCCGTTACATGGAGAATCGAGGAGGAGGTGATGGCGGCCCTTCGGACGCAGCCCGGCCCCGGTAACGGTCCACCCGGTCGGTTGTTCGTGCCTGAGTCGGTCCGTTCTGCTGTTCTTCAGTGGTCCCACGCCAGCAAGATAGCTTGTCACCCTGGCGTTGCTCGGACTATGGCGCTACTGCACAGACGATTTTGGTGGCCTGCCATGGGAGAAGATACCCGGAGGTTTGTTGCCGCATGTCCTGTTTGTGCTCAGAACAAAAGTACCAATCGGCCCAGCTCTGGGCTTCTTCACCCCCTATCTATTCCTCGGTGACCTTGGTCGCATCTGGCCCTGGATTTTGTCACGGGATTGCCCCCTTCTGTTGGGAACACGGTCATTCTGACCATTGTGGACAGATTCAGATTCATTTTGTCCCTCTCTCCAAGCTTCCATCTGCCACGGAGACGTCTGAGATCCTGGTTAGGGAGGTTTTCAGGGTCCACGGATTGCCCAGTGACATTGTTTCTGACCGTGGTCCTCAGTTTACCTCTGCTGTCTGGAGATCCTTCTGTTTGGCCATTGGAGCTACAGTCAGTCTCACTTCTGGATTTCACCCACAATCTAATGGTCAGGCGGAGAGAGCCAACCAGAAGATGGAGTCCACGCTGCGTTGTCTTGTCTCCTCTGATCCCACCTCTTGGTCATCTCAATTACCCTGGGTCAAGTACGCCCATAATACCCTTCCTTCATCTGCCACTGGGATGTCCCCCTTCCAATGCCTGTACGGATACCAACCTCCCTTGTTTCCTTCTCAGGAGAGGGATCTTTCGGTTCCTTCTGTCCAGGCCCACATTCGTCGTTGCCACCGGACCTGGCATCGGGCCAGGAAGGTCCTCCTTAGAGTTTCTGACCGGTATCAGATCCAGGCGAATCGTCGCCGTATTCCTGCTCCCGCTTATACCATCGGAGATAAGGTTTGGTTGGCTACACAGGATATTCCTCTACGGACTGAGTCGAGGAAACTGTCACCAAAGTTCATTGGTCCGTTTGTGGTGGAGAGAATCATTAACCCTGTTGTGGTCCGACTCAAATTGCCGGCAACGCTTCGAGTACACCCCACCTTTCATGTCGCCTGCCTCAAGCCGGTTCTCCTCAGTCCTCTGTTGCCCCCTCATCCTCGTCCTCCTCCTCCTCGGATGATCGGAGGTGGTCCTGCCTACACGGTGCGCCGCATAATGGATTCCAGATGGCGGGGTCGAGGTTTCCAATATCTCGTGGATTGGGAAGGATATGGTCCAGAGGAGAGGAGTTGGATTCCTCGGCGTCAGATCCTTGATGACGACCTGCTTTCGTGACTTCTACCGCCTCCACGCTGGCGCTCCAGGTAGTACGCCCGGTGGCGTTCGTCGGAGGGGGGGGTACTGTTACGAATCCCGCTTCCTGAGTCTGTGTTTGCCTGTGTTTCTGTCCTGGAGTGTGTTTCCGGTGTCCTGGAACGCACCCTGTCTGGTTGCCGGGCGAATTAGCTTGTTGGGAGATCGATGTTCACCCGCACCTGTATCCCATCAGTAATCTGCACACCTGTCCTGATCATCACCTCTCCCCTTCAAAAGCTCTGACCTGACATCCATTCCCTGCCGGATCGTTAGCCATGAACAGTATGTTGTGCCCACGAACCAGCCTCCAGTTTATAGAGTTTGTTTTGTTTTATTATTTTGTACGTCTTGCTTGCCTTTAACTTACCGCCGTTTGTTTTGTCTACAGCCATTCACCCGTAACCCATACCCCATCCCTGTCTGCTCGTCGCCAGTGTGTTGTTATCCATTGGATCTGCCTATCCACTCCCATCAACCCACCTCCGCTGCCCGCTCCTCCACCCGGAACTATCTACCTCCACGTTCTCATTGATTAATAAATACTCACCATCTTTATACTCAACTTGTCCTGGTCTGCTTCTGGGTCCAATTCTGGTAAACCCTGACAGACTTGAGTGCTACAGGTCGGTAGTCATTTACGAAGGTTACCTTGGTGTTCTTGGGGCACAGGGAGTATGGTGGTCTGCTTGAAACATGTTGATTTTACAGACTCGGTAAGGGACAGGTTTGTCATTGCAGGGCTCCCGAGTGGCGCAGTGGTCTAAGGCACTGCATCTCAATGCAAGAGGCGTCACTACAGTTTGATTCCAGGCTGTATCATATTTGGCTGTGATTGGGAGTCCCATAGGGCGGCGCACAATTGGCCCAGCGTCTTTCAGGTTTGGCCGGGGTAGGCCATATTTGTAAATAAGAATTTGTTCTTAAAACCTCTTAAGGATCCACCCCTCTTTTTACATTTTTGCCTAAAATGACATACCCCAATCTAACTGCCTGAGCTCAGGACCTGAAGCTAGGATATGCATATTCTTGAAACCATTTGAAAGGAAAAAAATTGAAGTTTGTGGAAATGTGAAATGAATGTAGGAAAATATAACATATTAGATCTGGTAAAATATAATCTAGTGGCCAGCTACAGGCAGTTAGATTTGGGAATGTCATTTTAGGCAAAAATTGGGGCGGATCCTTAAGAGGATTTATTAACAAAAGACTCTCATCTGAGTGTGCCAGAGCGCAGAATAACTGATGAATTTACGAACGCTCAACACCCATTGAATATGGCAGGTGTCAGTAAACGTGGCAAAAAGCGTATTTAAATTGTTGCCAGCAGCACAGTTACAGTCACCAACGCACTAGCGTGAGTAAAATGGTTAGAGTAGGGTGTTTTCTCATTTGTGTCTGGAAGTAGCTAGCAAGCTAACCAATGTTAGCCAGTTAGCTTGGGTGCTTGACTGCCGTTGTGAGAATAGAACGTTAGAATCAACCCTACTCATCAGCCAGAGCATCCAGTGTGTGCTCTGAACGCTCTGGAATTTACAATCTGACAGCACAGTTGCAGTCAGCAACGCTATGGGTAATATAACAGCCTTATCAGCTCTGCTCGGGCAAGTGATTTTCAGTGAACTGTTCTCTCATTTGTGTCTGGAAGTTGCTGGCAAGTTAGCTTGGGTGCTTGACTTCTGTTGTTAGTACAGAGCACTCGGATCAACCCTTAAAGAGATGGGTGGGGCTAAAGCTTAAGAGGGTGTGAACAATGCTTAATGGGTGCAAACAAAGAAGGGCTCTCCAGTAATAGTACCAAAACATTCAAAGGCCATTTTCTCAAAATTAAGTTTACAAGTTTATCAACTTTCAAAGCAGAATAACTTTCCCATTGTTCCTCAACTGTAGTCTATGATATACATTTACATTTACATTTAAGTCATTTAGCAGACGCTCTTATCCAGAGCGACTTACAAATTGGTGAATTCACCTTCTGACATCAGTGGAACAGCCACTTTACAATAGTGCATCTAAATCATTTAAGGGGGGGGTGAGAAGGATTACTTTATCCTATCCTAGGTATTCCTTGAAGAGGTGGGGTTTCAGGTGTCTCCGGAAGGTGGTGATCGACTCCGCTGTCCTGGCGTCGTGAGGGAGTTTGTTCCACCATTGGGGGGCCAGAGCAGCGAACAGTTTTGACTGGGCTGAGCGGGAACTGTACTTCCTCAGTGGTAGGGAGGCGAGCAGGCCAGAGGTGGATGAACGCAGTGCCCTTGTTTGGGTGTAGGGCCTGATCAGAGCCTGGAGGTACTGCGGTGCCGTTCCCCTCACAGCTCCGTAGGCAAGCACCATGGTCTTGTAGCGGATGCGAGCTTCAACTGGAAGCCAGTGGAGAGAGCGGAGGAGCGGGGTGACGTGAGAGAACTTGGGAAGGTTGAACACCAGACGGGCTGCGGCGTTCTGGATGAGTTGTAGGGTTTAATGGCACAGGCAGGGAGCCCAGCCAACAGCGAGTTGCAGTAATCCAGACGGGAGATGACAAGTGCCTGGATTAGGACCTGCGCCGCTTCCTGTGTGAGGCAGGGTCGTACTCTGCGGATGTTGTAGAGCATAAACCTACAGGAACGGGCCACCGCCTTGATGTTAGTTGAGAACGACAGGGTGTTGTCCAGGATCACGCCAAGGTTCTTAGCGCTCTGGGAGGAGGACACAATGGAGTTGTCAACCGTGATGGCGAGATCATGGAACGGGCAGTCCTTCCCCGGGAGGAAGAGCAGCTCCGTCTTGCCGAGGTTCAGCTTGAGGTGGTGATCCGTCATCCACACTGATATGTCTGCCAGACATGCAGAGATGCGATTCGCCACCTGGTCATCAGAAGGGGGAAAGGAGAAGATTAATTGTGTGTCGTCTGCATAGCAATGATAGGAGAGACCATGTGAGGTTATGACAGAGCCAAGTGACTTGGTGTATAGCGAGAATAGGAGAGGGCCTAGAACAGAGCCCTGGGGGACACCAGTGGTGAGAGCGCGTGGCGAGGAGACAGATTCTCGCCACGCCACCTGGTAGGAGCGACCTGTCAGGTAGGACGCAATCCAAGCATGGGCCGCGCCGGAGATGCCCAACTCGGAGAGGGTGGAGAGGAGGATCTGATGGTTCACAGTATCGAAGGCAGCCGATAGGTCTAGAAGGATGAGAGCAGAGGAGAGGGAGTTAGCTTTAGCAGTGCGGAGTGCCTCCGTGATACAGAGAAGAGCAGTCTCAGTTGAATGACTAGTCTTGAAACCTGACTGATTTGGATCAAGAAGGTCATTCTGAGAGAGATAGCGGGAGAGCTGGCCAAGGACGGCACGTTCAAGAGTTTTGGAGAGAAAAGAAAGAAGGGATACTGGTCTGTAGTTGTTGACATCGGAGGGATCGAGTGTAGGTTTTTTCAGAAGGGGTGCAACTCTCGCTCTCTTGAAGACGGAAGGGACGTAGCCAGCGGTCAGGGATGAGTTGATGAGCGAGGTGAGGTAAGGGAGAAGGTCTCCGGAAATGGTCTGGAGAAGAGAGGAGGGGATAGGGTCAAGCGGGCAGGTTGTTGGGCGGCCGGCCGTCACAAGAAGCGAGATTTCATCTGGAGAGAGAGGGGAGAAAGAGGTCAGAGCACAGGGTAGGGCAGTGTGAGCAGAACCAGCGGTGTCGTTTGACTTAGCAAACGAGGATCGGATGTCGTCGACCTTCTTTTCAAAATGGTTGACGAAGTCATCTGCAGAGAGGGAGGAGGGGGGGAGGGGGAGGAGGATTCAGGAGGGAGGAGAAGGTGGCAAAGAGCTTCCTAGGGTTAGAGGCAGATGCTTGGAATTTAGAGTGGTAGAAAGTGGCTTTAGCAGCAGAGACAGAGGAGGAAAATGTAGAGAGGAGGGAGTGAAAGGATGCCAGGTCCGCAGGGAGGCGAGTTTTCCTCCATTTCCGCTCGGCTGCCCGGAGCACTGTTCTGTGAGCTCGCAGTGAGTCGTCGAGCCACGGAGCGGGAGGGGAGGACCGAGCCGGCCTGGAGGATAGGGGACATAGAGAGTCAAAGGATGCAGAAAGGGAAGAGAGGAGGGTTGAGGAGGCAGAATCAGGAGATAGGTTGGAGAAGGTATGAGCAGAGGGAAGAGATGATAGGATGGAAGAGGAGGGAGTAGCGGGGGAGAGAGAGCGAAGGTTGGGACGGCGCGATACCATCCGAGTAGGGGCAGTGTGGGAAGTGTTGGATGAGAGCGAGAGAGAAAAGGATACAAGGTAGTGGTCGGAGACTTGGAGGGGAGTTGCAATGAGGTTAGTGGAAGAACAGCATCTAGTAAAGATGAGGTCGAGCGTATTGCCTGCCTTGTGAGTAGGGGGGAAGGTGAGAGGGTGAGGTCAAAAGAGGAGAGGAGTGGAAAGAAGGAGGCAGAGAGGAATGAGTCAAAGGTAGACGTGGGGAGGTTAAAGTCGCCCAGGACTGTGAGAGGTGAGCCGTCCTCAGGAAAGGAGCTTATCAAGGCATCAAGCTCATTGATGAACTCTCCGAGGGAACCTGGAGGGCGATAAATGATAAGGATGTTAAGCTTGAAAGGGCTGGTAACTGTGACAGCATGGAATTCAAAGGAGGCGATAGACAGATGGGTAAGGGGAGAAAGAGAGAATGACCACTTGGGAGAGATGAGGATCCCGGTGCCACCACCCCGCTGACCAGAAGCTCTCGGGGTGTGCGAGAACACGTGGGCGGACGAAGAGAGAGCAGTAGGAGTAGCAGTGTTATCTGTGGTGATCCATGTTTCCGTCAGTGCCAAGAAGTCGAGGGACTGGAGGGAGGCATAGGCTGAGATGAACTCTGCCTTGTTGGCCGCAGATCGGCAGTTCCAGAGGCTACCGGAGACCTGGAACTCCACGTGGGTCGTGCGCGCTGGGACCACCAGATTAGGGTGGCCGCGGCCACGCGGTGTGGAGCGTTTGTATGGTCTGTGCAGAGAGGAGAGAACAGGGATAGATAGACACATAGTTGACAGGCTACAGAAGAGGCTACGCTAATGCAAAGGAGATTGGAATGACAAGTGGACTACACGTCTCGAATGTTCAGAAAGTTAAGCTTACGTAGCAAGAATCTTATTGACTAAAATGATTGAAATGATACAGTACTGCTGGAGTAGGCTAGCTGGCAGTGGCTGCGTTGTTGACTTTGTAGGCTAGCTGGCAGTGGCTGCGTTGTTGACACTACACTAATCAAGTCGTTCCGTCGAGTGTAATAGTTTCTACAGTGCTGCTATTCGGGGCTAGCTGGCTAGCTAGCAGTGTTGATTACGTAACGTTACGTTAAAAGAACGACAATAGCTGGCTAGCTAACCTAGAAAATCGCTCTAGACTACACAATTGTCTTAGATACAAAGACGGCTATGTAGCTAGCTAGCTACGATCAAACAAATCAAACCGTTGTACTGTAATGAAGTGAAATGAAAATGTGATACTACCTGTGGAGCGAAGCGGAATGTTGACCGGGTTGTTGAGGTTCAATTCGGTAGACGTTGGCTAGCTGTTGGCTAGCTAGCTAGCAGTATCTCCTACGTTAAGGACGACAAATAGCTGGCTAGCTAACCTCGGTAAATTAAGATAATCACTCTAAGTCTACACACTCTAAACTACACATTTTGTAGCTCTGAGTCTTTACTTTTATCCAATGTAAAAAACAACATTTCAGATTCTGTTACATAAGACCGATTTGAGCTGGTCGGTCACATATTATAAATATTATAAATACCTCACATGTTTATCCGACTCCGTTAAGATGATTAGCAAATATGCAAGAGACGACAGTTGAACCATGTGCAGTCAAGTATTATCCATTTAGCAGACTAAGATCAATGAATGGTCATGAGAAGCAAATATCAAAGCAAGTATTATTTAATAACTTTGTCAAAAAACAGGTTCACATACAAGGCATAAAGCTTACGTTACACGGCAATACTGACATTTACAAAGCATAATTCTAGGCATATAGATCCTAAGGTTAACTTGCGAGACAAAGCATGTACAAAGAGATGCTTACTAGTCCAGAGAAGAATAGAAGCCTAGGAAATTAGAATTGATCATACAACCTTCCTCCATGGCTGGAAACAGGATAAGAGAGAGAACAAAGCCATGTAATTCCATTTATAACATCTGAAGTTGTAACCTTTCAACCCAAGACCAACCACCATTGACCCATCAAACGATACCAGGTTTACAGTGTAACCTGACCACAAAGGCCCAATTTACACAGGATGTCACAACATCTAAATGCTTGTGTAGCGGATTGGACCACTGTAAATTAGACAGAATTCCTGAGAGGACGATAGCACCGCTGAGCGTAATTTAGAGTTCACCCTATACAGATACAAGTAACCACAGAGATCATACATACATATACACGTGTATATATATAGCATCAGTTATCCTCAGTGAACAAGTTTCGGATAGATACTGGACATGGATACTATAGTATTATTATATCACATCCAATAGTCTGTCCTCTGAATACTGTAACAGAGAGAAACATTTGGGGCCCCCAGTGGGGGAAGGGCTGACTAGTCCTTTTGCATTGTTCTCTGTCTTCCAACTCCAGGCATCCGAGAGCACAAGCCTGGACTACATGGAACCCAATAGGGTTCGACCTTAGGAGACCGATAGAGGATTCACTTTTGTATCTGTGCCATTATAGCGTCTGTGACAAAATGTAGTCCATTTTCTTCTCCACGATTCGCTGATCCCTCCTGATGACCATGGCTGTTGGACATGGCTTCAACAGGGTCACCAAGAGGGATCAGCCAATGATGTTGAAAGTCCCACCCAGTTGACTACATTAAAATGGTGGAAGTACTCAATGGTGCTGACCATGCTAATACAGCTTTTTAGCCACTAGAGGCCTCTATCAAAAAGGGCTATACCAAAAAGGTTTCTTCAAAGGGTTCTCCTATGGGGACAGCCGAAGAACCCTTTTAGGTTCTAGATAGCACCTTTTTTAAAGTGTGTATGACCTTCCCTTTAAATATGAGGAATCCATAAAAATTCTGGCATACAGTATGAAATTTCATAAAGTCATAGACCATGTTGTGATACGCAAGCTTTTTATAACATGTGATAACATCTTATTCTAGTTTGTCATGCAGTTCATATGCTAAACTCCATGGTTCAAAAACTGGGGGGAGCCAGTGCTCTGTGACGTCTGTCCACTACAATGCAGTTGCACTGGGGTTACTGGGGTCGAAAGCCATAATCTCCATGTGGATCAGACCTAACAGGAAAAATCAAAGCATTTTAGAATTGTGTCACAGGAATCACACCATACAGTATTTTAGAATTTCATATCCTGAAAGGGAAACTTTGGAGAACTTTAACTGTAAGTCTCCAAGAACCGTGAGAAATTCAGGATAAATGCCATCAATATGTGTAACCAGGTAATCAGTCATATAGAAGATATACTCACTACTCCACTCTCCCACGTCAAGCTCCAGGCTTTCAAAGGAGTCGTCGTACGTCGGGGAGTCGGGTTCAGATTCTGGGTCATGGAACTCAGCCAGGTAGGGGTGTGAGAGGCCCTCTTTAGCCGTCATCCTGGTCTCTGGGTCCAGCAGCAGCACGTTCTCCAGCAGATTCACCGCTGGACAGAGGAACACACAGAACAGAGAGAGAGAGAGAGGAGAGAGAGAGAGAGAGAGAGAGAGAGAGAGAGAGAGAGAGAGAGAGAGAGAGAGAGAGAGGGAGTGAGAGAGAGAGAGAATAGATACGTATTACACAGTGAAAGGAAGGCATTAGGAAGTGGTGCAGGGAATACAGAGTCAAGAAAGCCCTCAACTGTTCTTGATACAAAGTAGGAAAACTGAGATATTCATAAACACCATGCAGGACGTAACATTAGCACAGTGATAATAGGCCAACTCACCATTTACATGCAAGGAGGGAAAGACCTCCTTGAAGTTTTTCTTCTTTTGGATAGGGAGACTCTGTACATATGAGCGAGCCTGCAAGACAATACCAACAATGTTTAACTGTCAACTGTATTTTTTCAACGTTATCTCCTTTTTCTTACAAGTTACCACCATAGTGAGCATACTTGTGATTTCAACACCAAGCTACATTTAATAGTTGCGAGCTGAACAGTTGCCAGTAGATTGAGATGACAGTAGGCCTACATCTTTGCTCTGCATCTTCTGCACCAGGGAGGATGGTGGTGTTCCTGTAACGTTGAGGATCTTCTTCAGCTGGTCAATGCCTGAACAGGATGGTCAAGGAGTGTGTAGGGACACACAAGGCAGACAGTAGAAACCACTACAAGCAAAATACTTAGAGCACTGATCAGTGAACAGTCTGCTACATGATTGGTGTTGTCCCTTGTGCAACTGCAGAATGATAACTAATTCATGAGATAACTACATGATACGTACATCAGTAATATATAAAGAAATGGGGTACAGAACATATGTTTTTGTGTTGATGTAAACTTAGTGAGTTATACAGGTGTTAAGAGGAAACTTGAGAGGATACTGTCACTGCCTGGGAAAAGAACCTGGCCTGTGATCATCTCAGCCAGGATGCAGCCAGCAGACCACAAGTCCACTGAGAGTGTGACAGACACACACAGAATAAATAACACATGAGCTACAGCTGAAACAATAGTACAAAAGTAAGATCACCCCAGAAGTGCAGTGCATGGAATGTGAAGCCCAAATAAATTAAAAGGTATTTATTGTGTGTTGGTGATAGGTCACCTGATTGGCTATAGTGCATCCAGTTGAAGATGACCTCTGGTGACCTGTACCAGCGTGTCACCACATAGCCTGTCATCTCACTCTCTGCATGTCTTGCTAGACCAAAGTCCAGGATCTGAGATAGAAAGAGAAAGTGAGGGAATGTGAAAGAAAAGTCAATTGAAGCTTATAAAAAGAGAGGCTAAATACGTAACCACAACAATCAAACAATAATGTGTAGTCATTAAACACCAGTGTATTATCTTCCTAAATCAAGCACATTATGTTTATCTTACTGTTTTACAATAAAAGGTTCAGTATAATTAAACAATTAATAATTAAAGAATTTTGCCAAATTCTTAATTACCTTTAATTCACAGTTCTCATTCACAGCAAGGTTACCAGGTTTTAGGTCCTGAAGAATACATTTTAAAAAACAAACATAGGATCTTATATGATCTGGCCACTCAAATGTACTTAGAAATGTATTTCACGTATATTCATAAGAACCTAATACAAACCCGGTGGATGATCCCTGCAGAATGGATATACTAAGGGATAGAAAAACGTAAAGAAACATTATCTTCAGGTGAATATAAGATTACGATTTAAGATTAAGATCAATGTCCAACCAAAATTTGACTTGCACTTTATCCCATCCCTTCTGAAAGAGACACGCATATACAGGTTGAGAGGTCAGAGCAGGGGTCTGCCACACTGGGCGCCTATGGAGCAGTTGTTTTGGGGTGGTTTAAGTGCATTGCTCAAGGGCACAACAGCAGGCAAAGGCATCTAGGATTTGATACCAGCAAACCTTCGGTCGCCAAGTCATTTCCAGATGGATAACCTTTTCCTCATAGATCGGGGATTCAAAATGGCAACCATCCATTTGCTGGCACCCCTCTCTGACGGCTAGGCTACCTGCCACCCCATATAATACAATGATTTCTTAGTAGTGGTGAACACCTTCAGGCCACGTAGCAGCTGGTAGAAGAGGTAAACGATGATGCGATCGGTCAGTCTCCTGCTCTTCATGATGCGACCGAGGTCCTGAGCCACAAAGGGCATTACCATGTAACTGTAACATGGAGGAGAGAGATGGGAAGTCAGATACAAACAGTGTTACCATGTAACTGTAACATGGAGGAGAGAGATGGGAAGTCAGATACAAACAGTGTTACCATGTAACTGTAACATGGAGGAGAGAGATGGGAAGTCAGATACAAACAGTGTTACCATGTAACAGTAACATGGAGGAGAGAGATGGGAAGTCAGATACAAACAATGTTACCATGTAACTGTGACAGAGAAATAAAGTAGGGAAAGGGAATGATACAATACGTCATGTACTAAAGCTACCTCCTCAAACTAAGAATTACAAATGTATAAAATGATTACATAACAAAAAATGCTGGTAATATCATACACTATCATACAGTCTGTAAAAATGTTTGACAATTAAAAATCGTATTTTCCCTAACCCCTAACCCTAAATCTAACCCTAAACTTAACCTGAAAAACCCTGAACCTGACCTTAATCCCAAAACCTAATCCTTAAATTTAAAATAGCATTTGAACAAATTCAGAACATTCGGTTGAAATTTTAGGACATTGGGGTCCTAATAATGTAGGGAAAAAAGTACACACACGTGCACAATCAAATTCAAACTTGATACACTCTCAGCAGCCTGTCTCAACAAGCTGTGACAACTGGCAGAGGAATGTGGTTCACAGCTCCCCACTTACAAAGTCTGGAATTTCTCCAGGGAGAAATCAGGTGTGAAGACATTGAGGAGGCTGATCACCTTAAGGAAAACAACAGGAAGAAGGAAAATAATGAAGAGTTTATTCCCACAAAAAGTGACCACACAAACATATACATTGCAGTAATACTAATTCATCGCCAGTAGTACAAGTAGGCCCGAGGAAGTACAAGTGCTCTGTGAATATGTTGAGTGAAAACACTGGCCCATAAGAGGGGCTATTCCTCTCCACCAAACATAAATAAACATAGGAAGGAGGCAAAGGAATAAAACTGGACGTCTTTGGGTGACTGATATTCAACATACAGATTAGTTTAAAACTACAAATTATCCTGAGGTGAAGTAGAATGAATGACAATTTCTGCATTGTGATGGATTTTCATGTTTGAGTGTCTGGAATCTCTGTCCAGGGGAGTGTATCTCAGATGTCCACTATTATAGTAGGTAATAAGGACTTACATTGTCATGCTGGATATGGCGTAACAGTCTTAGTTCACGGTAGGCCCGTTGAGCGTGGATTAGTGACTGAAAGGGACGATACAGCTTCTTTATGGCCACCTTCTCCTTAGTCTGCTGGTCAATAGCAGAACTAATGAATAAAACAAGTTCAAAGTCAAATAACATTCGTGTTGGATAGAAGAATTCTGTCACAGAATGTAGGCAAGGGGGATATAGAATGGTTACTCTGAATGCCAATAGTGGTACTTCAAGTCAGTATAGATCAAAGAGTACAGAATCTTTGAGTAGCTATCATGTCACTTTGACAAATTGTTATAAGTAGTACTACAAATAACATTTCAGACGCTTGTGTGTTCATTCTATATTACCGATATCTCGCAGAGGTAAAACTGGGTTTCAAGATGTGTTAATATGGGGCTCGCTCCAGGTTGGGAGTGCAAAATTAGTCTCATCTCGAGACCTGCTTCAATTGGCTAATTTCCTTGAGGCAATAATGCCTCTGGTAGCAGTGTCCTGAGTCTTTTGTTATGGGAAAAAAATGGAACTACAAGCTGATATTACACAATATCCAATATTGTAGAATTTTGCATATGTAACTAATAAGAAATTAATAAACAATTATAGGCTTAGGTAAAGTTGTTCCCTTATTCTGTTTATGTTCTAAATTTTAAAGTATATAAAATGCATGCTGGTTTGGCGAGAAGTTATTCCAGGAAAGCTACCAATAATTGCCCCTTCACAAAGCCCCTTCACTCACCATACTGTCCCGTAAGCGCCCGAGCCAACTGCTTTCAGCGCGATATATTGCTCTGGAACATCCCATGTTGTTTTCTTTATCTCCAGTCTATGGAAACCTGTCTTCACAGGCGATTCCATTTTGTCAATAAAATATGTCGATCTAGTTCAAACCAGTGTGGTACCTATTGGTGATTTTTCATAGCCTTGAGGTTTCGATATGACAGGTAAGCAGAGGTAGCCTACAACTGTGAGACCCCACCCCACCTCACGTGATGTAAATGGCATTCCCACTGCACTGTGTACACACTCACCTGTCGAAGGCTCTGTATAAATCTCATACATAGGCCTACTAGTATAGTAGCCTGAAATATTGCTGCTCTTTTTGTAGCACCATTCCAAATACTGCAAAAAGCTGCCAAATTCCTCTTACTCTTCTGTTCGATCAGATGTGTAAAAAACAGGATTGAGTTGGTTTGTGAGATCTGGTATTAATAGTGCTTCTTGTTCCTGCTTAAACGTCTCTGTAGAGGTCAAAGTCATGCACAGATTGCCGACAGAGTAAAGCAGTCACACAGATCACATTTACAGTATAGTACTAATCTAAGTTTTCTGTACTACCAACCATGGACCAATCAAAAACTGTAACTAGTATCTGCAGTGTATTACAACTTGAAGGCTACTGTAAAAACCATAGATACGTTATAAGACCCTCCACCTTTGTCTGACCCCATTAAATTATTTACTAAGGGATATCTGTCTTGTTCTTACCATTAGTGGAACATGGGCATCCTATAAACCATCCTGGCAAAAATATTGGTCAATACAAAAAGTTTATGATTCAAAGCTAGCTCAAATTTTCTCATTTGAATGCTCAGATTGAATGACCAGCAGCAAGAGTGAGGGACAGATGTATTGGGCATAAAGCAAGCATACTGCAGGGCACTCTGTCTGTAATGGTTCTGTTACGAGAAGCAAGTACAAGGCGTGCATTAACAAGGCTAATCTGAAAACAAGACTCCCTAAATTGTATCAGCATATCGATTGCGCAACCAGGGCTGGCAAAACCTTGGATCATTGCTATTCTAACTTCCGCGATGCATATAAGGCCCTGCCCCGCCCTCCTTTTGGAAAAGCTGACCACAACTCCATTTTGTTGATCCCTGCCTACAGACAGAAACTAAAACAAGAAGCTCCCACGCTGAGGTCTGTCCAACGCTGGTCCGACCAATCTGATTCCACACTCCAAGACTGCTTCCATCACGTGGACTGGGATATGTTTCGTATTGCGTCAGACAACAACATTGACGAATACGCTGATTCGGTGTGCGAGTTCATTAGAACGTGCGTTGAAGATGTCGTTCCCAGAGCAACGATTAAAACATTCCCAAACCAGAAACCGTGGATTGATGGCAGCATTCGTGTGAAACTGAAAGCGCGAACCACTGCTTTTAATCAGGGCAAGGTGACCGGAAACATGACCGAATACAAACAGTGCAGCTATTCCCTCTGCAAGGCAATCAAACAAGCTAAGCGTCAGTATAGAGACAAAGTAGAATCTCAATTCAACGGCTCAGACACAAGAGGTATGTGGCAGGGTCTACAGTCAATCACGGATCACAAAAAGAAAACCAGCCCCGTCACGGACCAGGATGTCTTGCTCCCAGGCAGACTAAATAACTTTTTTTGCCCGCTTTGAGGACAATACAGTGCCACTGACACGGCCTGCAACGAAAACATTCGGACTCTCCTTCACTGCAGCCGAGGTGAGTAAAACATTTAAACGTGTTAACCCTCGCAAGGCTGCAGGCCCAGACGGCATCCCCAGCCGCGCCCTCAGAGCATGCGCAGACCAGCTGGCTGGTGTGTTTACAGACATATTCAATCAATCCCTATCCCAGTCTGCTGTTCCCACATGCTTCAAGTGGGCCACCATTGTTCCTGTTCCCAAGAAAGCTAAGGTAACTGAGCTAAACGACCACCGCCCCGTAGCACTCACTTCCGTCATCATGAAGTGCTTTGAGAGACTAGTCAAGGACCATATCACCTCCACCCTACCTGACACCCTAGACCCACTCCAATTTGCTTACCGCCCAAATAGGTCCACAGACGATGCAATCTCAACCACACTGCACACTGCCCTAACCCATCTGGACAAGAGGAATACCTATGTGAGAATGCTGTTCATCGACTACAGCTCGGCATTTAACACCATAGTACCCTCCAAGCTTGTCATCAAGCTCGAGACCCTGGGTCTCGACCCCGCCCTGTGCAACTGGGTACTGGACTTCCTGACGGGCCGCCCCCAAGTGGTGAGGGTAGGCAACAACATCTCCACCCCGCTGATCCTCAACACTGGGGCCCCACAAGGGTGCGTTCTGAGCCCTCTCCTGTACTCCCTGTTCACCCACGACTGCGTGGCCACACACGCCTCCAACTCAATCATCAAGTTTGCAGACGACACAACAGTGGTAGGCTTGATTACCAACAATGACGAGACAGCCTACAGGGTGGAGGTGAGGGCCCTCGGAGTGTGGTGTCAGGAAAATAACCTCACACTCAACGTCAACAAAACTAAGGAGATGATTGTGGACTTCAGGAAACAGCAGAGGGAACACCCCCCTATCCACATCGATGGAACAGTAGTGGAGAGGGCAGTAAGTTTTAAGTTCCTCGGCATACACATCACAGACAAACTGAATTGGTCCACCCACACAGACAGCATCGTGAAGAAGGCGCAGCAGCGCCTCTTCAACCTCAGGAGGCTGAAGAAATTTGGCTTGTCACCAAAAGTACTCACAAACTTCTACAGATGCATACATTTACATTTACATTTAAGTCATTTAGCAGACGCTCTTATCCAGAGCGACTTACAAATTGGTATATACATGTGAAGTGGGTAGAACAATATGTAAACATTATTAAAGTGACTACGCACATAGGGCAGCAGTCTCTAAGGTGCAGAGTAGAGTACCGGGTGGTAGCCGGTTACTAATAGTGACTAAGGTTCAGGGCAGGGTACCAGAAGGCGGCCGGCTAGTGATGCACAATCGAGAGCATCCTGGCGGGCTGTATCACCGCCTGGTACGGCAACTGCTCCGCCCACAACCGTAAGGATCTCCAGAGGGTAGTGAGGTCTGCACAACGCATCACCGGGGGCAAACTACCTGCCCTCCAGGACACCTACACCACCCGATGTTACAGGAAGGCCATAAAGATCATCAAGAACAACCACCACCCGAGCCACTGCCTGTTCACCCCGCTATCATCCAGAAGGCGAGGTCAGTACAGGTGCATCAAAGCTGTGACCGAGAGACTGAAAAACAGCTTCTATCTCAAGGCCATCAGACTGTTAAACAGCCACCACTAACATTGAGTGGCTGCTGCCAACACACTGACTCAACTCCAGCCACTTTAATAATGGGAATTGATGGGAAATTATGTAAAATATATCACTAGCCACTTTAAACAATGCTACCTAATATAATGTTTACATACCCTACATTATTCATCTCATATGTATACGTATATACTGTACTCTATATCATCTACTGCATCTTTATGTAATACATGCATCACTAGCCACTTTAACTATGCCACTTTGTTTACATACTCATCTCATATATATATACTGTACTCGATATCATCTACTGTATGTTGCCTATGCTTCTCTGTACCATCACTCATTCATATATCTTTATGTACATATTCTTTATCCCCTTACACTTGGGTGTATAAGACAGTAGTTTTGGAATTGTGAGTTAGATTACTTGTTGGTTATTACTGCATTGTCGGAACTAGAAGCACAAGCATTTCGCTACACTCGCATTAACATCTGCTAACCATGTGTATGTGACAAATAAAATTTGATTTGATTTGATAATAAATAAACATGAAACATAACAAGAACAGTGTCTGGACAGGAGAAACATAACATCAATGCTGACTCGGAAATGAAACTGAGGAAGTGACAGATATAGGGGAGGTAAATGACATGATGGAGTGCAGGTGAGTCCCATAATTAAGCGCAGGTGTGCGTAACGATGGTGGCAGGCGTGCGTAATGATGAGTGAACTGGTGACCTCGAGCACCTGAGAGGGGGAGCGGGAGCAGATGTGACACTGTCAAATAGGCCTACATTACATTCCTCTAGTCAAGTGGGATGAAAAAAAGTGCAGAAAATTCTGAGTCCACTATATTATTAAAAAACTTCTTCGGGATCGGTGTCCCTTCCACGGGACGGTTGAGCTAACGTAGGCTAATGCGATGAGCATGAGGTTGTAAGTAACAAGAACATTTCCCAGGACATAGACATACCGTCTCTGATATTGGCAGAAAGCTTAAATTCTGGCTAATCTAACTGCACTGTCCAATTTACAGTAGATATTACAGTGAAATAATACCATGCTATTGTTTGAGGAGTGTGCACAATGTTGAACATGAAAAGTTATTAATAAACAAATTAGGCACATTTGGGCAGTCTTGATACAAAATGTTGAAGAGAAATGCAATGGTTCATTGGATCAGTCTAAATCTTTGCACATACACTAAATTGCACCTGGGCTGGAATAATACATTATGGCCTTTCTCTTGCATTTCAAAGATGATGGTACAACAAAATACAAACGAACGGTTGTTTTTTTCTTTGTATTATCTTTTACCAGATATATTGTGTTATACTACATTCATTTCACATTTCCATAAACTTCCAAGTGTTTGCTTTCAAATGTTACCAATTATATGCAAATCCGCACTTCAGGGCCTGAGCTACAGGCAGTTAGATTTGGGTATGTCATTTTAGGCAAAAATTGAAAAAAGGGGCTAATCCTTAAGAGGTCCTTAATGAGTCCAGGTCACTGCAAAATGGGAAAAAGCTGGATTCCATTGAGTATAATTTTTTTCAATGTAATGTGTGATTATCTGAAAAGTAGTTTTGTGAGACATGTGAGATTGCAAAATGTGTTCATACATGCAAAACAACCATTTTCAAATGTCCATCTTTGGTTGGGTCTTTTGTTTTGTCCGTTTATTAGCAGCTAAGATAAAAACATACCAATAGGCTAATTCCATAAAGGCAGATCTAAACACCGTAGGCACATTTTATTGAACTTTGAGCATTGACTGTAGGTGGAAAGGCACTTTATACATCCAATCAGTTATTTCAATTATTATTATTATTTTTCCAAGGTGTTACAGTGAGCACTGTAATAACTGTACCACAGAGATTTTAAACCTGTATGTATACCATAGACAGAGATAGACAGCTCTAGCGCCCCAAAGCTATTTTCGTCAACTTGGTGGGACTCCTATGGGTTAAGGAGGGATCACATAATTCCATCCAGGTCATCAGGAAGGCTCAGCAAATTAATTATTCTCCTGAGAAAACATTCCATAACTGTAGGAAGCAGTACATTTCATTGAAATTACATGGAAACAACGTTGATTCTACCAGTGTGTGCCCAGCGGGATATTGCTTACACCTGTAAAATCCTCTCAGATTAGTGTATAGGGTTTAGGGGTCCATTTGGGAGTGGTTCGTTTACTCTCTTTGACTACATGCTCTCCATACCTCGGCATACCTGAGGTGCATTCAATATGACAGAGTGGTGTTCATCGTTTAATTAATACGGAAACGGTACTGTACTAAAAAACAGTTGGCGAACGATGTGGCCCAGAGGGTGATTGTGTAAGGAGGTGTGCTGCATGAGTTTTGCGATTTCAAATGGTCACACCCATATTGATCAGGCCACACCCACCAAATGGGAGTAAATATACCTCAAAAGAACAGTGTGCACCATTTTGGGAAAATGTGTAGTTCGGTACAAACTTACAGTAGGAAATGTTGATCCGAACTGAATGCACCCCAGGGTTGGGGTCAATTCCATTTAAATTCCAGTCAATTCAGAAAGTGAACCAAATTCTTTTTTAAATTCCAAATGTTCCTCATTGAAAACCATGGTAATTGTAATTTCAGTTATCTTCCTGAGGTAGTATTGCATTACCATACTTCCAAATCACATTATTGCTCCTTTGGAAGTCTGCAGAAGTTTATATTAGCTGAAACGGCTAGATTAACAGTTCAACAGCCCTGCACCCCCACAGCAACTTGCCAAACATCCCCTATTTCTCCTTCACCCACCAAATCCAGATAGCTGATGTTCTGAAAGAGTTGCAAAATCTGGACCCCTACAAATCAGCTGGGCTAGACCATCTGGACCCTCTCTTTCTAAAATGATCAGCTGCAATTGTTGCAACCCCTATTACTAGCCTGTTCAACCTCTCTTTCGTATCGTCTGAGATCCCCAAATATTGGAAAGCTGCCAAACTGTTATAGACCTATATCTATCCTGCCCTGCCTTTCTAAGGTCTTCGAAAGTCAAGTTAACAAACAGATCACCGACCATTTTGAATCCCACCGTTCCTTCTCCGCTATGCAATCTGGCTTCAGAGCTGGTCATGGGTGCACCTCAGCCACGCTCAAGGTCCTAAACAATATCATAACTGCCATCGATAAAAGACAATACTGTGCAGCCGTATTCATCGACCTGGCCAAGGCTTTCGACTCTGTCAATCACTACATTCTTATCGGCAGACTCAACAGTCTTGGTTTCTCAATGACTGCCTTGTCTGGTTCACCAACTACTTCTCAGACAAACATTTAAGGCATGCTCTTCAACCGATCGCTACCTGCACCTGCCCGCCTGTCCAGCCTCACCACTCTGGATGGTTCTGACTTAGAATATGTGGACAATTAAAAATACCTTGGTGTCTGGTTAGACTGTAAACTCTCCTTCCAGACTCACATGAAGCGTCTCCAATCCAAAATTAAATCTAAAATCAGCTTCCTGTTTCGCAACAAAGCAGCATTCACTCATGCTGCCAAACATACCCTCGTAAACCGGACTATCCTGCCGATCCTAGACTTTGGCGATGTCATTTATAAAATAGCCTCCAACACTCTACTCAGCAAATTGTATGCAGTCTATCACAGTGCCATCTGTTTTGTCACCAAAGCCCCATATACTACCCACCACTGCGACCTGTATACTCTCGTTGGCTGGCCCTCCCTTCATATTCGTCACCAAACCCACTGGCTCCAGGTCATCTATAAGTCTTTGCTAGTTAAAGCCCCGCCTTATCTCAGCTCACTGGTCACCATAGCAGCACCCACCCATAGCATGTGCTCCAGCAGGTATATTTCACTGGGAACGAATTGCAAAAATCACTGAAGCTAGAGAATCATATCTCCCTCACTAACTTTAAGCATCAGCTGTCAGAGCAGCTCACAGATCACTGCACCTGTACATAGCCCATCTGTAAATAGCCTATCCAATTACCTCACCCCCATACTGTTATTATTATTTTTATTTTTTTGCTCCTTTGCACCCCAGTATCTGTACTTGCACATTCATCTTCTGCACATCTATCACTCCAGTGTTTAATTGCTAAATTGTAACTACTTCGCCACTACGGCCTGTTTATTGCCTTACCTCCCTAATCTTACCTCATTTTCACATACTGTATAAAGATTTTTTTCTATTGTGTTATTGACTGTATGTTTGTTTATTCCATGTGTAACTCTGTGTTGTTGTTTGTGTCTCACTGCTTTGCTTTATCTTTTGTTTATCAGTTGTGAATGATAACTTGTTCTCAACTGCTCTAACTGGTTAAATAGAGGTGAAATAATAACATTTTTTTTAAATAACAGCCAATAAAATGTAGGAGCTGTAAGCCACGCCTACATTTTACTGGACGTTACATTTCTAGAACCCTCCCCCATTGTCTCATGTCGATGGCTTCAATCTAATGCACTTGCCAGGAGCCAGCGTAGACGGCAGTCGCTCTTTCTGATGCGAGACAATGCCACCCCCCCGACATGCCTGTAGATTGGATGCTGCATGTAATGACTTGTGTCACTGGGTGTTTGTGCTCCTCACTCCAAGGACGTTCTATTTAGCACAGTCGTGTGAAGACGAGAGAGTGGAGAACTCATCAAAAATTACTTTTGAAGCACTGCACACTCAGTGCTACTGCATTACCTTTGACCAATACAGACAAAACCAGATAACTACATAAATCAATAGCTAGCTTGTAATTTCATAATTATCAGCCTTGATGGGTAGCTAGCTAGCTACCAATTCTTCATCAGTTTGCCTGTGATCTATGCAAACTACAGTGGATATTTCAGGCAGTTAAACATGCCATAATTAACACAGTACATATTTATTAATGTATCAGGATAAAATGTTATAGTCAGGCAACATACTTGTTATGTCTCGTGGGTTTCATAACGTCTTTATAACATCATGTCTTTATAACAATTCAATAATAATGATACAAGAATTCAGTTCATCCTTTTATCTCGAACGTGATCATCTCAACATACCACAACTCCCATGATGCTCTGCGGCATAACCCCAATATACAAAATCTCCTCCATTCCCTCTTAAATTGCCCCCTTTATGAACAACAGTCCTGAAAAGGATGACCCGGTAACAGTTCTGGTCCACTCACAGTACTCAACAGTAACTTATCTGTGTGTCTTTTCCAGATGAAGTCCTCTGAAGTCTGGACAGTGTGGGACACAGGACCAGTCTGAGCAATGACTGTAGCAGGAACCCACTTTGGTCTGTTGAGGTTAGTACCTAGATAGTTTCTTCAGGATTGAAAGCTCTGTCCTTTTATTTTTTATTTATTTTTTAAACTAGGCATGTCAGTTAAGAACAAATTCTTATTAACAATGACAGCCAACCCTGTCCAAACCCTAACAATGCTGGGCCAATTGTGCACCGCCTTATGGGACCACCAATCATGGCCAAATGTGACAACAGCCCAGGATTGAACCAGTGTCTGTAGTGATGCCTCTAGCACTGAGATGCAGTGCCTTAGACCGCTGCACCACTCGGGAGCCTGCTCAGTTCATGTTGTCACACTGTCTCCTTTGCGTTCAAAGGTTTGAGTAGGTTGAAACTTGTGCGTAGCTCTCTCTTCATGAGTAGTGATACAGAAAAAGCCTTGGTGGTTGTACGTGGCGTGTTCCTGTAGGATAGCAGGAAGCTGTTCAAGCATTGGTGCCATTTCCCTTGAACCTGAGACGCTTTCAAGTCATGTTTCATGGTCTGCACAAACCTCTCCACCAGCCCGTTAGTTGATGGATGATGCGGTGCAGACCTGATGTGCTGTACGGCATTCACCTGTAGGAACGAGGCCATTTCTTTGGACATTTCTGTGGTCCGTTGTTGTTAACGAGTTGGAGTAGCGATCCAAACCGACTAAACACTTCCACAAGCTTCTCAATGGTCTTCTCAGCAGTAGATCTCAGGATGGCAACCACTGGCCACTTTCTATGAGCATCCACGACCACGAGAAACAAACTTCGACTGAACCTGTGAAGTTGACATGCATGCATTTCCATGCCTCCTCCATCCAATCCCATGGATGAAGAGCTGCAAGTTGAGGTATGTTGTGAACCTTTTAGCATGGGGAACATGTTTTTGCTTTCTCCTCAATGTCTCCATCCAATCCAGACCAAAAGTAGCTTTGTGTGATTTCCTTCATGCAAACCATTTGATTCGCATTTCATTCTGCCTTCATTGGTTTCCTCAGCAAAGGCGGAATGATAACTTTCCTCCCCCACAGCAGACAACTGGAAAGGTAAGGTTTTAGTTCCGGAGCATTTCCTGCGGCTTTACCTTGGATGATGATGTCCATCACTTCAGATAACACCTGGTCGTTTCTGTTGTTTCTCCGCACTTGTGATGAAGATGTCAACTTGGCATGACTACGTCTTGACCACAGGTAGTGGTAACCTGGAAAGTCCATCTACTTAGCATTACAGTTCTGACTTGTGGCACTTGATGTCGCAGGTGTATGCTGACAACAAAGCCCACCTTTGCATTGATGGCTGGCAGTATGCGGTACAAAGATGCTAGTCAGTGGACAATGATCTGTAGGATGATTAGTAAGAAGGGTGAACTTCCTCCTGTACAAATACTGGTGAAACTATTCCTAGGGCTTCCCTTCTATTGCGTTGTTACTTTCTGCTTTCTACAATGTCCTTGATGTGAAAGCAATTGGCTTCTCTTCACCGGAAGGCGTGATATAGGACATGACTGCTCCCACATCATAGGGACTAGCATCACAAGCAAGTTGGATGGGCAATGAAGGGTGGAAGTGTGTCCAGATTAATCTAAATCCCTCAGTTTCTTCTCCACAAAGAAACCTACAGTAACTCCAGAGATGATATCTAGACCACGAACACATTCTAAACATTCTGATTGGTCCCAGAAGTTGATGGGTTGGGCCAGAGCAAGAACACACATGGTTAAAGCAGTGTTTTGAAAATGTGTCATTGGCTTTGATACTCTGCTTGGTTAGAAATGATCCAATCATTTTGACATGAGTGGTGTTATACAAAATTTGACTTAGATGATGGCAGTCACACTGAAGCATGTATCAAAACATAGAGCAGCGGAAGAAATCAGTTTGAGTCTTTAGGCAACAAATTAAGTATAATATACAATGACATCGCAACACAAAAAAAACACATAAGTAGGAGGCAAAAATGGTTCCTACACAAGTAAAGAATGAAAGAAATGCTATACAATTATGAGCGGTAATCAAATCTGTTATTTAATTTTTTTCCTCGCCAGGTACGTTAGGTTATTTTTTTGTGTAACTGTGCTTTCAGTCCCACTGGCAACCACCAGAGGAGGCTCAAATCACATAGGTCTACATATAGATTTTGAGGTGATGCTATCATTGAATTTCCTCCTGTATTACCACCTGGAACTGTGAATTTATACCGTTCTTTGTTGTTTATAACTAATTATGTTTGCGGTGGTAACACTTATGTTTTGGGCAGGGGATAGGCCTACGTATGGGAATTTGCTAAGTCATTATATAACGAATATAATTAAAATTAGGATAAAATGATCCATTATTTCAAGTATTTAACTTGTTTTTGTGAAAGTTTGACGATGTCATTCATTTATTGCGCTTCTTGCTTGTCTGTGAACAATGGCTCACTGCGGGACGAAGCAATTGCGCTTCCACAAAATAAGTTGCCCACTCCCAGATATGCCTAGAAAGAAGTCTGCCACTCAGCTTGGGCTTGTTCGTTGTAGTAACTGTTCCTCTGAACTACCCGTGCACAAACCAAGCGGCTTGTCAGCTGTGGGGATCCTCAAAGACAACGAATGTACCATACGACAACTGACACAGTGCTGTTCGGTAAAGAATAGGAAGGGGCAGTAAAGTAAACGTACGTTTTTAGAATAATTTGTCAAACAATTTGCATTTGGATTAGCTGGAGAACAGACACTTTTCTCTCGCTTATAACGCCGGGGAGCTCACATCGAGACTCCGTGACATCGTACTTTTTAAGGTAAGAATACAGTTTGATTTGAGTCCCTTTTAAAACTAAAATTTACTTAAAGTTGTTTTTAGTGCCTAATAAACATTATAACCTAGAGGATAAATAAATGCGACAATTCGGACTACGTTGAATGAAACACATTACGGGCTAGAGTTTCAAATGTAACCTCATTCCATAGATTTTTAAGATGGGAAGGTGCAATAATATATTACGTTGTTGCAATACTTTAAAAGTTCCTATGTTGTCAAAAACAAGTCCAAGTCGAATGTAATATCACTCAATACATCCATTTGTCCATGAGCCTTTTGTTAAAACGTGTTTAACACTAACCCCTGCACCGAATGAAGGTATCCTTGAAATAAAAAATGGTTTTGCGTATGAGTGTATTGTATTGAATTGCTCAGTGGATACAGTTGTCTAGTGTGATTATTCCACTTGGGGTCGTTGTTCAAACTGTCTAGGCATAGACCATCAAAACAAATGTTTTGTTTGTGTATTGTCTGACTATCATTTGGCAATTATCAGACAAACTATTGATGTACCACCATCACGTTTGGACATTAATGCAAGTAAAGCTGCCAGCATGCCATTCTCCTTCTCCCATATGTAGGGATTGATGAGAGGATGATCCAGCTGACACAGTTGGGCTCCACTGTCACCTGAATACTGCAACTGGATGTGTTGTGTGATTTTTCAAATGCCATTTTCAGCTGCTGTCATAATCTTTTGGATACAGACAGACACATCCTCTTCCTAACTGTCTAAAGCTGTTGTTCCCCCTTTGAAATTAGCTTACAACTTGCCATCGGCAAAATCAGTTGAATTTGTACATATCTGTATGTTTGCCTAGGTGTGATTCTGAAAAGGTTTGGTCTTATCTTTTAACAGGGGCTACAATTATAGCCCAACAGTGGAAGTGTATATTTTTTACATAGCCACTCCCTTTCTTTTTCTTTCTACTGCAGGAAATTATTGTGTAATATTCAAACTTTATTCATACAGTGGCCAACGTTTATAAAGGATCACATTTTCAGCTGTGATCAGGCTAGAAGAGGCTTTGTTTAAAATCCCCCACCTAATAAACCCTATTGAGATGGTGCTTTCATTCTTTCCCACCCCAGTCGGTTTTCACTTTCTCACCTTGTGTAGGTAATCCAGAAGTGCAATAAACAAAACCAGATTTATATATATTTTTGTACACCAAAGGACAACCTTTTTCTCGGTGTATTTGCTGATCAGATGTAATTTGATTACGTTGGATTAGGGTTTTGATTATCCAGCATCTTACCCTAGCCCAGTAACATCATTACAGGACGACTTTGTAGTAAAATGGCCATGGGCATGACCTTCGAGCTCTTACTCTTTCACTTGTTTTGCTGTTCAAAACCCAGACGGACATTCTTGAATAGCAGGCCATCTGCTAGTCCAAGTGCTTTTTCCATGAGCACAATATCACATTACCCTCAGATCACTTTGCAATAGAGTGGGGGATGTGATTTGTTGGCAAGGGGGAATACAGTCTCATTCCCAGTAGCATGTCTTCAACACAATGTCTAGTAAAAGGCGCTTACATTTTTGTGGGTGGCTACCACCAACACCATCTTTGCTTCCGCTAAAAACCCTGCCATCTGATTGGTTGAGACTTGTGGGCTCACTTTCCTTGGCTGGCAAAGACACCACCTCAGATTTGGATTGCTGTGTGCTTTCGCTCATGTCTTAAAACTGTCTGACTATTTGGCCCAGAGGCCTATTTCAAGTTTTCAGGTAACAGGAATGAACATGCCGGCCTCCAGTCACCACTAGCCGGCCGCCTTCTGGTACCCTGCCCTGAACCTTAGTCACTATTAGTAACCGGCTACCACCCGGTACTCTACTCTGCACCTTAGAGACTGCTGCCCTATGTGCGTAGTCACTTTTTAATAATGTTTACATATTGTTCTACCCACTTCACATGTATATACTGTATTCTAGTCAAGGCTCATCCTATATAACTACTGCTGTACACACCTTTCTATTCATATACTGTCCATTCATACCATTATATAAATGTATTTTATATTCTAGACTCTGACATTGCTCGTTCTGATATTTTTGGGATTTGTGTGTTGTTTTATACTGTTAGGTATTACTGCACTGTGGGAGCTAGAAACATAAGCATTTCGCTGCACCTGTGATAACAAAATATGTGTACGAGACAAATGCAATTTTGATTTGAAAAGATCAAACGTTGAAGGCACTAGGACCTCTCGGATGGACAAAATAAAAAAACTTCATCAGCAGCTGCCGTTCAATCTTGCTTTGTGACTACATTTTTTACAAGCAATAGAAGGGAGGCTGTCATCTACAGGATATATATACTTGATTGATAAGTGAAATGTTAAAGGGATACTTTGGGATTTTGTCAGTGAGCCCTTTTATCTAGTTCCACAGCCTCCAATGAACTCGTGGATACCACGAAAGTTCAAGTTTTAAGTTTCAATGTCACATGCACAAGTACAGTGAAAGGTCTTTCTTGGAGACACAAAGCCCTACAATGCAATAATCAATAACGATGTATTGCTAGAAAACAAAAAAAACACGTAAGTAAGCATACCATATACAGGAAATATTTAAAGTCAGTTCCAATACCATATTTACATGTGCAGGGATACTGGAGTGATGGAGGTAGATATGTATAGGGGAGAGGGGACTAGGCAACAGGATATAAGATAAACAGAGTAGCAGCAGCTTGCATGTGTAGGTGTGTAGAGTAAAAATGTATGTGCATATTATCTGTGAGTGAGCAAATGATGGAGTGAGTGTTTGTGTGCATTTTGGCGTGACAGTGTGAGTGTGTAGGGCTCTGTGAGTGTGCATAGAGACAGTGCAAATACTGAAATAAAAGGTCAAACTCTGTCCGTGTAGCTATTTTGTTAGCTATTTAACAGTCGTATTGCTTGGGGATCGAAGCTGTTCAAGAGCATATTGGTGTCAGACTTGATGCACCGGTACCTCTTGCCGTGCGTCTTTGACGATTTTCCGGGCCTTGTTTTCACACCGCCTGATATAGAGGTCCTGGATGGCAGTGGGCTCGGCCCCAGTAAAATACTGAGCACAACCCTCTGTAGTGACATGCGATCCAGGGTGGTGCTATTGCCATACCAAGCAGTGATGCAGCCGGTCAATATGCTCTCAATGGTACAGCTGTAGTACCTTTTCAGGATTTCAGGGCCTATGACTAACTTTTTCAGCCCCCTGAGGGGGAAGAGGCACTTTTGCACCTTCTTCATGAATGTGCGTTTGAACCATTTGAAGTCTTTAGTGATTTGGACACAGAGGAACTTGAAGCTGTCTACCTGCTCCACTGCCGACCTGTCAATGTGTATGGAGGCATGCGGGGGGGCCACCCCCCCACTGTTTCCTGTAGTCCACAATCAGCTCCTTGGTCTTGCTGACGTTGAGGGAGGGTTTGTTGCTCCGGCACCACACTATCAGGACACTGACCTCCTCCTTGTAGGGTGACTCATCATCGCCGGTGATCAGGCCTACCACTCGTGTTGTCAGCGAACTTGATAATAGGATTAGTCGTGCGTGGCCACATGGTCATAAGTGAACAAGAAGTACAGGAGGGGACTAAGCACACACCCCTGTGGGGCCCCTGTGATAAAGGTCAGCGTGATGGAGGAGGTGTTGCCTACCCTCACCACCTGGGGTCAACACGTTAGAAAGTCCAGGATCCAGTTGCAGAGAGAGGTGTTCAGACCCAGAGTCCTAAGCTTGGTGACGAGCTTGGAGGGGATAATGGTGTTTAACGCTGAGATGTAGTCAAAGAACAGCATTCTCACAAGTATACCTTTTATTTAGGTGGGTGAGAGCAGTGTGGAGAGCAATTAAGATTGCGTCATCAATTGATCTGTTGGGGCGGTATGCAAATTGGAGTGGATCTAGGGTGGCTCAATGTTGTCAAAGCGTGCATAAAATGCATTGAGTTCGTCTTGTAGAGAGGCATAGAGAGGCATGGTTGGGTCTTCCTTTGTAATCCGCAATAGACTGTAGCCCCTGCCACATGGTGGGCGTCGACGCCTGTGTAATATGATGCCACCATATTCCTATATTTTCCTTTTGCTCATTTGATGACTGCGGAGGTCATAGCAGGCCTTCTTGTACTTATTCCTGTTTTCGGCCGTAGCATCAGGGTTGTCTGTGATGGCTCTGTGTTCAGTAGCCCTGCTCTTTAGTTTAGCGCCAACCTCTGTGTTAATCCATGGCATTTGATTGGGGAAGAAGCGAACCCTCGCCGTGGGTACAACGTCGCCGATGCATTTTCTAATGAAGCCTGTTGCTAACTAGTGCTAGCGCAATTGCTAACTATTGTGCGAACGTTTGCGAAACTACCTCTAACTTCTTTCATACTGAACACAGAGACAAATGGTAAACACAAGTTAATCTGACTCTGGGTAGTATCCCTTTAATTATATAGGCTAACCCTTTTGCTTTTCTCAACATGAGAACAAGCTGACCGAGGGGTGATTTGTTGACACTTTTGAAACAGGATGCTCACTGTATGAGTAGGGGGTTTCCCAGAGTGACAGTTGCAAACCAGTATGTTCTGAGATAATAAAAAGTAACTCCTCACATGTAACATGAGCATTAATGGAACTTAGGGATTTTTTTTAGCTCTGGCCAGCTGGTCTAGCCATTTCTCCTCATCCTACTCCGACTGGTCGTGTAGACCTGTATTCTAGGCCCCAGAGACATAGACTATTGAATTGGTGGAGATCTCAAGACACAGTCTCAGTTCAGCATGGCAAAGGGGATTGACACTTGTCTTCCTCTGAAGCAACAGTAGATGTAAAGTAATTATTCTCACAGTGGAACAAACACTAGCCTAGATGACAGAGACTTGACAATAGGGAGAGAGTGGGTCAAATAACTCCAAGCATATCTAGACAGAAGGACATCTTATAGTAATCTCCTTTAAAAAGAAATATTTTTGAGTGTTTGGGGAGAAGATGGCAATCTTGAGGTTGGGGGTGGGGGGGATGGTTGGAAGATCTGAGAGGTCAAGGATTGTTAGGAGGTATTTGGGGCGTCCACCCCATCAGTCACTCTAGCAGCAGCTGCGCTGCCCTTATGATGCGTCCTTGTGCTGTGGGGTGTGGTTTTATGATCTGCCGGGGTGTGGGAGGTTGACAAGGGGGCACCAACCATGGGGCACCACTCTGGACATACTGCGCAGAACATCACTGTGAGAAAATGAAGGAATATTACAAAGGATTTACATGGTGAAAGTATAAAATATTTTAACTGTTAAACTGGCAAAAGTTGTATCGGCCCATCTTTCATAATTTGTCTGCAACAATGTGACTATCATAGGTAACTATGACGAACACACTGTACATCCTGCTGTTTTGGTAATTACATCTTTCAGCCAGACCTGTAGCTTGATGCACTGCACAGGTTGAGTGTACTGTACAGTTGCCGTATGCAGATCCTAAGAAAGCTGCCGACTCCCTGACTGCTCTGCATTACATCACTAAGCCCACCCAGGATGGAATACTAATTAGCTAATGCTAACACGTGTGAAAGCCCTGCATAGATTCCCTTATTTTATTTAGGTAAAACTGTCTTTATGTCCTTATCTGCTTTCATGTCTCCCCTCTCTTTCTTGCCAGTCACTGTGGAAGTTGGAAGACATGCCGGCTGCTGATCCTGCTCTGAGGCTGTGCCCATTTGATTTGGCTTCCTAATAAATACCCCTTTTCATTAGTGGTAAACAGCTTCTGTGTTGTGCTTACCAATGATAAGCTTTTCCATTTCCTGACTAAGCTAGGGACAGTGCTGATGGTCATTACCCTCAATAGGGTCTGGTGGACTGGGTTGAAGATGAGCACTGTCTGGATACCAAGTTACTGCCTTTTTTGAGTTATTTCCCTGGCCTTTGGAAACAGGTGATTTTAGAGCATGAGGAAACAAGGACGGTCACAGCAAACACCAACAGCTGTCAGATAGGTTAACAGAACATTGTTTTGCAAAAACATATTCCCATGGGCTGTTTTTCCACTCTATTTTGATGTCATCACATTGTATGCTGTTTTCCATCAAGGCCTTAAAGGCTGTTCAAGTTCTATAGTGAATGTCAATTGATAATGTCCCTACGATCCACCTTAACACTTGAAATGTATAAAAAAATAAACGTAATTTAATTTTAAGTGTCAGTCTGCTGAAAATTCCCCCTTTATCATAGCTCTTTACAGTCCCATGGGAAGCCCCAGATATGGAGGGTGTGGTTATTGTGCCGTAACATGGCAACCTCCCTCACTCCCTCTGAACACTTGCCTGTGAGCCCAGCTCTGCTATGCAAGTTATTTCAATCACAGTTGTTAGCATTCCCTTGCTAAACGACATGCCAGTAGAACATTGTGGTCCCAACTGGAACCTGGCATGACTGACAAATGGTGTTTATGCAGCATGGTATCAAAGGTTCAGATATTAAATGATACATTATTGCACAAGTAATGACTAAAACCAGTTGATTGATTAAACAAACCTCCAAGCATCTTATCCCTCTGCCAATCGAGTTAATGCATATGGGATTACTGTACTTGAACAGAGGGGTTTATTGCAAAGTCAGCTTGGCTTCTCACAATTTCTCTGTTTCTCATCTTTATTAGCATTGAAGGGGATTTGGAGATAGTCTGGGTAGATCCTAGATAGGGGATCGCTTTAATCCCCTTTACCTCAGATTGAGGAAGAGGAAATATGCACAGTAAACAAAGGTTAAGGACTATGGTCATGTTTCTTTACGCCATCTTTTTTTACTTCCAATATCTAACTTCCTGAAGCACATTGACGGTTTTGTTAGATCCTCCTCAATTATGTGACCTGTGGCTCGATATCAGAATAAAATGCTAATATTCAAATGTAACTTTCTACCCTGCTTCTCCTAAGTTGTTTTGGAGGGTTGCTTCACTATCGTCATTGCTATTTAGATTCTCAAGAGTTTCTTGTCCCTTGTCCCTTGATTTGAAGGAAAATGCTAAAGAAGAGTAATTCATTAAAGTTGAACTCAGCCTTGACTTTAAAGATTAGACCACAGGGCTGGCCTCCCAGTCATGATGCTCTGCCCAATATGCTGTGCAAGTGACGCGTTCTTAAATCATACTTCCGTGTTCATGTCCCTTGTCTTTTTGAATGGGCTTGACGATGATCTCATAAATTTCATAACAATTATTTTCTTGTTTGTTTATGAATTTACTTCTGCCAGATGCCTTTCATTAAGTTTTGGCACTGAAGACCCCTTTAAAAAGCCTACAAATGTTCAAAAAACTGAAAGGCTACTTGCTGGGTCATTTTGCATAGCATGTATGTCCCAAACTGGTTACTGTCTCTAGGACATTTGGGTCACCAATAACTGCCCCCTTTTTTTTTTTGAGTATTAGCGTGCCAGTTTGTTTAGACATTAGAAGGGAAAACTCAGCAACAAGGAATGCAAAATAAATATTTTGGTTATTTGAAGTCAACCTTTTTATTTTTAATCTTTGCATGCTTTGAACGATGTTGACCTTAGGTCTCAGTCAAAGGCAAGTAATTGGCTTCACAAAACATTCCCTTTTGATCTCAAAATAATGAATGACATGGTTGTTCTGAAATGTCCACATAGTTAAACAGACCAGGGACGATAATGCTGATATCTATCTATGTAGTGCACATGAATGTGCAGTAATGGCGTGTATTCAGAGAACACATTCAGAGACCAAACCAGAGCCAATATGGTAGGAGCAGAGTAGAGCGGATGGCACGAGATGCTTGTACTTACATTGACAGTAAATACCCTCAAATCGAAGAATTAAATCTTAATTCCAAGAAGCTCACAGTATCTTGATCCCAAAATTCAAGAAGCTTGTTTAATGTTTACCAGATGTCATTAAATTGATTATTCAACTAAAGTTTCTAATATTGCTAGTAGGCCTTAGACAAAACTATTCCATAGAAGTAACATTCTGCATTATATTTAGCCTTTTCATCAATTTGTGTTAACGGTTATTTTCACTCAGACCGTGGTGAATAAGCAGATGCGGAGTCATTTTCTTTGCAGACAGATTTATCCGGATGGTTGTATTGAACCTGAGGAGTGGCTTTAAATTACTTCAATCTCTGGTTGAAACCTAGCTACGTCTCAGACCAATGGAAGATGCCTTCTGCCAAGCATCCCTACTTAGTGGTCTCTGAGACTGACTGCTTAGTGTTCTATCAAATGGCAATTATTGGAATTTCTGTCTGTTGAACTTTGTAATTTAGTAGAGGATCTTGGCCAAGAAGACCGTGCTGTTTGTTCCACTTCTATAGTCAGCAGAGAGTAAAACATGCAGAGTTGTTTTGACCACTGCAAGCGACTCTGTAGGCCTACAGCCTATTCAATCAAATCTCGGTAACACAAACACGTATTCTATTTCTGTGAGCATACATTTGCATTGTGTTCTGTATGCATTGCCTGTCATTTGATTCCTGAGAGTCTTGTCTATGCATGCCTCTGTCCAGGGATCTACTCAGTCACAGCACCTTCATTCATCAGTCTAACCTTTATTGTAAAGACTTCTTGGGGACTCTTGAGCAGAAGTCAAGTTGTGGTAGTGGGGTAAAGAAACGAAGGAGATTGTATTTTCCTAATTCGGTAGCTAGGTCTAGAAAAACACATTTTCCTTTGAACCTACAGTATTAGAGTAGACCACAGTCTTTCTGTGGGGAAAGTGAGACAAACAAAACAAACAGATCCTCAAGCTCAGTCTAATACTTTGAGCCTCTCTCCCCTCTCTCTGTCATTGTTCAGTCACAGCTTTGCTGCTTGCTTTTTGTATACTGAACAAAAATATAAATGCAACATGTCAAGTGTTGATCCCATGTTTCATGAGCTGAAATAAAAGATCCCTGAAATGTTCCGTATGCACAAAAAGGTTATTTCTCTTAAATTGTGCACATCCCTGCTAGTGAGAATTGCTCCTTTGCCAAGATAATCCATCCACCTGACAGGTGTGGCATATCAAGAAGCTGATTTAAATGGCATGATACTTACACATGTCCATGTTGTGCTGGGGGACAATAAAAGGCCACTCTAAAATGTGCAGTTTTGTCATACAACACAATGCTACAGATGTCTCATGTTTTGAGGAAGCGTGCAAATTGGCTTGCTGACTGCAGGAATGTCCACCAGAGCTGTTGCCAGAGAATTGAATATTAATTTCTCTACCATAAGCCACAATTTGGCAGTACGTCCAACCGCCCGCACAACCGCGGACCACGTGTAACCATGCCAGCCCAGGATTGTCTGAGGCCAGCCACCCGGACAGCTAATGAAACTGTGGGTTTGCACAACTGAAGAATTTCTGCCCCAACTGTTGTCCTCACCAGGGTCTTGACCTGACTGCAGTTCGATGTCGTAACTGACTTCAGTGGGCAAATGCTCACCTTTGATGGCCACTGGCACGCTGGAGATGTATGTTCTTCATCGATGAATCCCGGTTTCAACTGTCTTGGGCAGTATGGCAGACAGCATGTATGGCATCGTGTTGGTGAGCAGTTTGCTGATGTCAACATTGTGAACAGAGTGCCCCATGGTGGCGGTGGGGTTATGGTATGGGCAGGCATAAGCTATGGACAATGAACACAATTGCATTTTATCGATGGCAATTTGAATGCATAGAGATACCGTGACGAGATCCTGTGGCCCATTGTCATGCCATTCATCTACCACCATCATCTCATGTTTCGGCATGATAAATACACGGCCCCACATCGCAAGGATCTGTACACAATTTCTGGAAGCTGATTCCATGGCCAGCATACTCACCAGACATGTCACCCAATTGAGCCTGTTCGGGATGCTCTGGATCGACGTGTACGTCAGTGTATTCCAGTTCCCGCCAATATCCAGCAACTTCGCACAGCCATCAAAGAGGAGTGGGACAACCTTCCACAGGCAGGGAGAGTTGTAGCAATGCCTGATCAACTCTATGTGAAGGAGATGTGTCGAGCTACATGAGGCAAATGGTGGCCACACCAGATACTGACTGGTTTTCTGATCCCCGACCCCACTTTTTATTTTTTTTATTTTTTTTAAGGTATCTGTGAGGGCTTAATTTAGGGCCTAATTAATTTATATAAATCAGTAAAATCTTTAAAATAGTTGCATTTATATTTTAGTTTAGTGTAGAACTTGGCATTGCTTACAACTCTCTCTGGTGATCTAGCAACATACCCCAGGGACTTTAACCCTGTCAGCTCTCATCTGCAACATTGTGTTTTCTGTGAGGATGTGATATGGGTCAAACTGAGTTGTTTGCAATAACAAAAAGTCATTAGTTAGAAAACATCCATGTCAATGAAAAGACAATGTCCTATGTGTTCTCTTTTTGAGACTCGCAGTGTTAGCTCAGGGATTTGTGTGTGTTATTTACCTTTCTAATTGCTGCTGTTAACCTCAAACCATCAATTTGGGTTTAAGATGACAGCATTTGAAGCTTTTACTGTTTTTTTCTTAGCACAATAATTATATAGGCTTTACTACCACAACACTACTAAAGACTGGAGCAGGCATTTTTAAGTCTGTCTTGGCCTGTCCTCTTGATGTACAGTCATGTTGTCTGAATGCTTCAGGGCTTATGAAGTTGGAAATGTGATCCAAGAAAATAATTAAGTGGTATACTGCATCTGCTCATCTTCATATACCTCTGTAATTATACTTATAATTGATTGCAACTGTTATTAAAATTTCAATTGAATCAGCAATTCAACTTAATCTAAACACACGGAACAAAAGTTTAAAAGAATACTCAAATATACAGAAAATATTTTAAATCCTAGATACTCAAATACCTGTGTTTGAACCCTACAACATTTAACCTGAGCTATGAGACTTTGACTATCACTTTGAGGCAGCACTAATTTCACACATGGTAACAGATTTAACGCTAAACTTTTCCACAGCTTGCTGCATAACACCATTTTTAGACATTGAATTACATTTTGGAGATGTCTGACATTAGCAAACATGGCAAAGTGGAGCCTATTGTACAAGCATAGCTGGCGACGTGAAATCCCACCTCCAGCAAGAGGATATGTTGCCAGACGCCCCAAAGAAATCTGATTTGCCGTAGTACATGCCGATGCTGTAGCCTGCATGCATTGTGACCACACAGTAGCTCCATACAATCCATCCATTGTGGCAACAGTCTGCTAACCAGGAGGTGTGTTCTCCTCTGTGTTTATACAGATGAGCCTCCCCGCATCGCTCCCTACAAGCAGCCCTGGCAGCATATTGTTTTAATATCTTGCTTTCAGCTCTATGTGTAATGGCAATTTGAGAAGGAGCACGGCCCACATGGTGGCTGTGTTTTAATTGGGCGCTCCAGGGCATTCAGTGGCCTCTCCTCTCTCTTCTGTTCTGAGACGTGCTGCAGTCTATCCAGGTCTGTTTGTCCAGCTGCTGGATTACCCCCCCCCCGCCCATCTCCCCCTCCTTATTCTCTTTTTAAATATATGTGCACGCACACATGCATTCACGTGCACACACACTTGCTGAGAGTTTTCCAATCGGCCTTTGTCATGACAACAATGGGTTACGTTTTCCCCCTTCACTCAATGGCATGTCCAAAGGCCATGTCTGTCTGTCTCCCTCGGTCCTTCTCCTCTCCTCCTCTCTCTTTGTATCTTTCCTTTTCCGGGGTGTGCAGTTTGACCCTGGTTGCCCTTGACACATGTGCCTCTAAAGGCTGAACCAATCAATATGGATCTCAGGGTCCAGTGTCAGATGTCTCCACTCACTAATTGAATTCAACATTTCAGTTTATGCATGAATGGAGGGGCTATAGGCTAATATGCAGCATTGTTGTTTTGATTTGGAGTTTTTGGTTTGGGGACATAAAACAGTAGGCCTAACCTATTTCTAAAATGTCTCCAACTCAATCCCAAAAAGTGGCTAGAATAATTTGTTTGGAGCCTGAATGTTGCTGACCTGTGAACAGAGGGAATATGTTCATTTTATTTCAGAGAATAAAACTCGCAGTCAGGCGATGTCAGTGTGCACATTTGTCATCAAGGCAAAGGTTGGCTACTTCAAAGAATCTGAAATATAAAATATATTTTGATTTCTTGAACTTTTTTTTTTGGTTGCTACATGATTCCATATGTGTTATTTCATAGTTTGATGTCTTCACTATTATTCTACAATGTTGAAAATGGTAAAAATAAAGGACCCTGGAATGTGTAGGTGTGTCAACGTTTGACTGTGTGTACGTACAGACACAGTTGAAGTCGGAAGTTTACATACACCTTAGCCAAATACATTTAAACTCTGTTTTTCACAATTCATGACAATTAATCCAAGTAAAAATTCCCTGTCTTAGGTCAGTTAGGATCACCACTTTATTTTAAGAATGTGAAATGTCAGAATAATAGTAGAGAGTGATTTATTTAAGCTTTTATTTATTTCATCACATTCCCAGTGGGTCAGAAGTTTACATACACTCAATTAGTATTTGGGAGCATTGCCTTTAAATTGTTTAACTTGGGTAAAATGTTTCGGGTAGCCTTCCACAAGCTTCCCACAATACGTTGGGTGAATTTTGGCCCATTCCTCCTGACAGAGCTAGTGTAATTGAGTCAGGTTTGTAGGCCTCCTTGCACACACATGCTTTTTCAGTTCTGCCCACAAATTTTCTATGGTATTGAGGTCAGGGCTTTGTGATGGCCACTCCAATACCTTGACTTTGTTGTCCTTAAGCCTTTTTGCCACAACTTTCGAAGTATGCGTGGGTTCATTGTCCATTTGGAAGACCCATTTGCGACCAAGCTTTAACTTCCTGACTGATGTCTTGAGATGTTGCTTCAATATATCCACAGAATTTTCCTGCTTCATGCTGCCATCTATTTTGTGAAGTGCAGCAGTCCCTCCTGCAGCAAAGCACCACCACAACATGATGCTGCCACCCCTGTGCTTCACGGTTTGGATGGTGTTTTTCGGTTTGCAAACCTCCCCCTTTTTTTCTCCAAACATAATGATGGTCATTATGGCCAAACAGTTCTATTTTTGTTTCATCAGACCAGATGATATGTCTCCAAAAAGCATGATCTTTGTCCCCATGTGCAGTTGCAAACTGTAGTCTTGCTTTTTTATGGAGGTTTCGGAGCAGTGGCTTCTTCCTTGCTGAGCGGCCTTTCAGTTTATTTCGACATAGGACTCATTTTACTGTGGATATAGATACTTTTTGTACCTGTTTCCACCAGCATCTTCACAAGGTCCTTTGCTGTTGTTCTGGGATTGATTTGCACTTTTCGCAACAAAGTACGTTCCTCTCTAGGAGACAGAACGAGTCTCCTTCCTGAGCGGTATGATGGCAGTGTGGTCCCATGGTGTTTATACTTACGTACTATTGTTTGTACAGATGAATGTGGTACCTTCAGGTGTTTGGAAATTTCTCCCAATGATGAACCAGACTTGTGGAGGTCTGTAATTTATTTTCTGAGGTCTTAGCGGATTTCTTTTGATTTTCCCATGAAAAGAGGCACTGAGTTTGAAGGTAGGCCTTGAAATATATCCATAGGTACACCTCCGATTGACTCAAATGATGTCAATTAGTCTATCATTAGCTTCTAAAGCCATTTTCTGGAATTTCCAAGCTGTTTAAAGCACAGTCAACTTAGTGTATATGTTAGTGTTCTGACCCACTGGAATTGTGATTAAGTGAATTAATCTGTCTGTAACAAATTGTTGGATCAATTACTTGTGTCATGCACAAAGTGGATGTCCTAACCGACTTGCCAAAACTATAGTTTAACAAGAAGCTTGGAGTAGTTGAAAGCTAGTTTTAATGACTCCAACCTAAGTGTATGTAAACTTCCGACTTCAACTGTGTGTGCATGTGCGTGTGTGCATGCTAGTCATATATTACACTGTATACTCATTCTCATAACTGTCATATTACCTTTCAAAACTTTGTGGTCACTTAGAAATGGCCTTGTTTTTGAATAACATAAAATTGATCAGAAATACAGTGTAGGCAGTGTTAATGTTGTAAATTACTACTGTAGCTGGAAACGGCTGATTTTAATGGAATATCTACATAGGCGTACAGAGGCCCATTATCAGCAACCATCAGTCCTGTGTTCCAATGGCACATTGTTAGCTAATCCAAGTTTATCATTTCTAAAAGGCTAATTGATCATTAGAAAACCCTTTTGCAGTTCATAGATTGTGCATGGGGGCTTACAGAGTTAGCCTACAGTTTTATAGTGAATTTGCATTTAAAAAAAAATATGTTTCCAAAATTAATAGCTTGACACATTACCTTTTTAGCTACCGATTCTCACCACTGTGCGTTTCCACCCCTCTCTCCTTCATTCTTTTCTCGAGAGCTTAGAGAGGGGGGGGGGGTGCTGTCAACAGTTTAATTAATTAAAATATGTTTTGTTGTGATGTTGTATCGATGTTCCCGAGCAGATTTCACTTTTGTTTTCCAAATTAAGCTTTGGGTAGCTGCAGGAACAGTGTTGGAGAGCCCATGGCATACAGAGTTTGGGTGTACTATCAACTGTCGCCCAGCGAGAGGCTGCATGCTTCTCAAACAGTGGTTGATGCGTGTTGTGAAATTAGTGTGTTTTATAAGTCCAGGCATTTCTTTATGCAATCCTGTGTGAAAGCAGAGCTCTGATGGTTGCCACTAAAAATAGGAAGTTCTCAACCTTCTACTACTGATATTTATTTCTCAGCTAAAATATTAAGCATTGCTCAGCTATAAAACCAGAGTAGCCAACCCGAATGATTTTAAAAACAAACTTCCGGCCTCCATTCACTATTCGAGAGCGCATGGATGATGTCTCCCCCCCCCTGCCTCTGTTTCTTCCCATTTGATAATGGACCTTTTCTAAATTGAAATAAACATTATATATTAGTAAAGACTAGATTAAAATGAGAATAGTCTGATGGATGAAAATATGCTCACGTGATGAGAGAACAGCTTGTGCGGCAAAGGAACACAGTGCAAGCTTTTTTTGCTACTTTTTCAACTCCTCAATAGTCTACAGTCGCATCATGCAGCCCAATAATGTTTGGATTTCTAAGACATTATAGGGTGTGTATCATTCACAACTAAATTAGCCAATTAACTGTCATATAGGACCTGTTTCAAATGATCACTTTTAAGGGGTATACCGAGTCATGCCTTAATCAACATCCACGGTGCCTGGGGAACAGTGGGTTAACTGCCTTTCTCGGGCAGAATGACACATTTTTACCTTGTCAGCTCTGGGATTCGGTCCATCAACCTTACAGTTAGTGGCCCAACACTCTAACCACAAGGCTATCTGCCACCCATCTTCATATGCGCACTCGCTCTGGAATTAGAAAAATATGCAGTTTTATTAAGCTAAATTCAATTATATTCTTCTTACTATCAAATCATATATTATAAAATAATGGCACAGGACTTATAAGCATATCATCTGCTAAATGAACTAGCCTACAACCTATATGGCATGGCGTATAGCCAGATAACATGCAGTAGGCCCACTCATATTCTGTTCTTCTGAAATACATTTTCTTCAAAACATAATGTTTGTTTAGACCTGTCTAAAGTAATGGATTTATTCTGATGGTGTATATTAAAAGGATTTAGAATTGTTTTAATGTAGATGTTCCAAAGGCACATGGCATGTATGCGTAGAGGCCGGGAGATGCTTAATGTGTTTGTTAATTAATGGTCAATTACCAATACACTGGCAGTCATTTGCATGAGACTTACTGGCTGACATTTCATGACCACCACAGCCCTACCCATGAGCCCTGTCATTGCATTTACTGAAACCAGCATCCTTACCCACTAAGCAACCACCGACACCAGACTTCCATGGACATTGAAAGTAGTTACAATTTGGTCAGTCCATCCTTCCCTTCATCTCAATGTCAACAGACGTCATTTTTTGGTACGGTCCGAACCAGCTTTAATTTCAACGTCCACAGATGTAGATTTTTGGACCGGCCTTGATTTGGCCGAAACACAGACGTTCATGATTGGTTTGAACCGGACCACATCTGAAGCAGTCGTAGACATTTGGAGACATAGTCGTAGACATTTGGAGACATAGTCGTAGACATTTGGAGACATAGTCGTAGACATTTGGAGACATAGTCGTAGACATTTGGAAAGCACTATACAGTCGTTTTTTTTAGGTGTTTTTTTTAGCATAGTACAGTAGAGCACAAAGTAGAGTACAGTACACAGTAGAGCACACGAGTTGAGTACACTATTGTTCTGTAATGTACAGAACTCTACTGTTCTGTGCTTTACTGCACTTTACTGAGCTATACTATGCTGTACTTTGTTGTGCAAACTTGTGAAACAGACATCTATGATTGACTGGTTCAGATTTAGTCTGGGACCAACCAAATTTGGTCTTGTTTGGGGGTGCTCATTTAAATAATATACAAATATGAAAAGGAGGATATTGCATATTTATACTTTTATTATTATTATTTTTTACCAACAGTATTTAGGATAAATCATCATGAAGCGAATGATATTCATATCTATAATTATGCATTTCTGTGTAGTACAGATCAGGGACCCTTGATGAAATTCCGTTTGCATAATTCTGTTTCCATGGAATTGCCCATAAAGTGAATCCTCAATCCCTCTGGAGATATATATATATATATATATATATATATATATATATATATATATATATATATATATGGTGACATTGAATTTCACTATATATATATATATATATATATAATTTTTTTTTTTTATTTTTTTTTTTTATTTCACCTTTATTTAACCAGGTAGGCTAGTTGAGAACAAGTTCTCATTTGCAACTGCGACCTGGCCAAGATGAAGCATAGCAGTGTGAACAGACAACACAGAGTTACACATGGAGTAAACAATTAACAAGTCAATAACACAGTAGAAAAAAAGGGGAGTCTATATACATTGTTTGCAAAAGGCATGAGGAGGTAGGCGAATAATTACAATTTTGCAGATTAACACTGGAGTGATAAATGATCAGATGGTCATGTACAGGTAGAGATACTGGTGTGCAAAAGAGCAGAGAAGTAAATAAATAAAAACAGTATGGGGATGAGGTAGGTGAAAATGGGTGGGCTATTTACCAATAGACTATGTACAGATGCAGTGATCGGTTAGCTGCTCAGATAGCACATGTTTGAAGTTGGTGAGGGAGATAAAAGTCTCCAACTTCAGGGATTTTTGCAATTCGTTCCAGTCACAGGCAGCAGAGTACTGGAACGAAAGGCGGCCAAATGAGGTGTTGGCTTTAGGGATGATCAGTGAGATACACCTGCTGGAGCGCGTGCTACGGATGGATGGGTGTTGCCATCGTGACCAGTGAACTGAGATAAGGCGGAGCTTTACCTAGCATGGACTTGTAGATGACCTGGAGCCAGTGGGTCTGGCGACGAATATGTAGCGAGGGTCAGCCGACTAGAGCATACAAGTCGCAGTGGTGGGTGGTATAAGGTGCTTTAGTGACAAAACGGATGGCACTGTGATAAACTGCATCCAGTTTGCTGAGTAGAGTGTTGGAAGCAATTTTGTAGATGACATCACCGAAGTCGAGGATCGGTAGGATAGTCAGTTTTACTAGGGTAAGTTTGGCGGCGTGAGTGAAGGAGGCTTTGTTGCGGAATAGAAAGCCGACTCTTGATTTGATTTTCGATTGGAGATGTTTGATATGAGTCTGGAAGGAGAGTTTACAGTCTAGCCAGACACCTAGGTACTTATAGATGTCCACATATTCAAGGTCGGAACCATCCAGGGTGGTGATGCTCGTCGGGCATGCGGGTGCAGGCAGCGATCAGTTGAAAAGCATGCATTTGGTTTTACTAGTGTTTAAGAGCAGTTGGAGGCCACGGAAGGAGTGTTGTATGGCATTGAAGCTCGTTTGGAGGTTAGATAGCACAGTGTCCAAGGACGGGCAGGAAGTATATAGAATGGTGTCGTCTGCGTAGAGGTGGACCAGGGAATCGCCCGCAGCAAGAGCAACATCATTGATATATACAGAGAAAAGTCGGCCCTAGAATTGAACCCTGTGGCACCCCCATAGAGACTGCCAGAGGACAGGACAGCATGCCCTCCGATTTGACACACTGAACTCTGTCTGCAAAGTAATTGGTGAACCAGTCAAGGCAGTCATCCGAAAAACCGAGGCTACTGAGTCTGCCGATAAGAATATGGTGATTGACAGAGTCGAAAGCCTTGGCAAGGTCGATGAAGACGGCTGCACAGTACTGTCTTTTATCGATGGCGGTTATGATATCGTTTAGTACCTTGAGTGTGGCTGAGGTGCACCCGTGACCGGCTCGGAAACCAGATTGCACAGTGGAGAAGAATATATATATATATATATATATATATATTGTGAAATTCAATGTCACCATCAAGTTCAAGACACGTGGTTTTAAATAATTCAAACAACCTCTGCCAATTTTGGTTAATCCGTCAGTTCCACTGGGAGGGCATGGCCAAAACGGCTAGCTAGGGTTAGCTAGTTAGCGAAAATTAGCTAAAGTTAGCTAGTTAGCGAAAATTAGCTAAAGTTAGGTAGCTAGCAAGATTAATGTGAACCTAACATTAGTACTCGGCTAAGCTTAGGTAGCTAGCTAGCAAATGTCTGATAACTAACAACGCAGGCACATTTGAAGGCACAGGTCCATCATCAAAACATTAGCCTATTCGACTACATCAAGGAAAAGGTATTCCCTGAAGGCTGTTCTATTCAGGAACAATGCTTATGGATTGCCAGTAAAGATCTGTGTGGATTAGCACCGAGTGTCCTGTGGAGGAGGGATTGTGGCTCTGCTTACTAAGCTAATTAATCTCAGTCAGCAGTCTGAACATCCTCTTTTAATGAAGCTTTCGGTCTGGGTCACGGCACAGTTTGGGGATTTGGATAATTATTCAGAGATTCAGCAGTGATGCCAGCACAGACCTCCCTCTATTGTATTGTAATAGCCGTGGCAAAAACTCTCCGTCAACTCCCTCTCTGCTAATAAGTCCAAACACTGGTATCTACTGCTGGGCTTTCCCCGGAATGCCAGGTTGCATGACTAGTTGCACTGAAAAATAAAGCTGAATGAACACAGGCTTATGTCAGTTTTTTTATTTTGGTGTTTATCTACATATTTTCTGCAGTGCGTCATACAGTAGGCTATAGATTCTCGGGGCAGTAAAGGCATAAAAGAAAGTTTCTTGCTGAGCACAAATGTTGCTTACAGTACGTGCTACTTTGGAGAGAGCCGGCCGGGATAGTGGTTGAAGAGGGAGTAGTGGTGTGGAAGAGGAGTGTACCTAACTAACCATCACGTTTCAGTCCCTGTGGAACACTTTAATGCTCTGTTTATCTTTCACTGATCTGGGCACAGCCAAAATCTAACACACAGCCGGCCACTGCAGCATACCAGTATTTACGGCTATTCTTTGATGTTAGTATCTACAGTATGCAGGGCTTTTCTGTCGCTGACTGGAACTGACCATGTACGTTTTGCTTGGCCTTTTGTTTGGGTGAACTTAACTCACTGACTTGATGGTTAATACACCAACGCTGAGTTAAACCCTCAGTCAGTCTGGCTGAAACCCATTGAAGCCCATCCACTCCCTCATACTGGCCTGATCAATGATTAATGCAGTCCCCAGGTGTCAGTCCTGTTAGCAGACTGTCTCAGGACCTCAGGGGAGTGAGCTCCTGGTCTGACTCCTCCCAACCCCCATGCTATGTTTCCCAAGGCTGTCTCTCTCTCGCTCGCTGTCCGTCTCTCGCTGTATGTCGCTCGTGGTCTCTCTCGCTCGCTTGCTGTCTCTCTCGCTCTCTGTCTCGCTCGATCTCCAAGCATCATAAAGATTGCCTCAATTAAAGGCGCGGCGGGGTTTCCTAAGCCATTATCCATATTAGTGTTGGGTCCATGACTGGCCCTCTTAAACAAAGACTTTCTAATGCTCTGTGGTGCGGCTCATCCATAATTATTCTGCTCAGTCTGATTTAGAACCCCATCTAGTCACAATTTACTAATCTTGTATCGAAATTGCATAAGAAAATCTTTGGTTTTGTTTGTGAAAGATGTCATGGATTTCAGTTAAGATCTTTTCACTGCCTCCTCCTGCAGGTTCCATCCTAGATTTCACCACCCTATTGTCCTCAGGTCATAATTAAACACCTTTGCTTTCAACACAGCAAGCTCTGCACATCCATCATTAATGATTTTCTGTCAGGGTTTAGAGAAAGGGGTTGTGTGTGTGTGTGTCACATGCATGCACTTCTGCTTAAGAGAGAAAGAGTACACTCTATTAACCATCTGACAATTGAAGACCTCCCACTCGTAGAGACCTGCTCTGATTCTCTCCCTCTCCCATTATCTTTTAAATGAAGCTGTCTGTCATTCAGCACACGAACAGAAGGCTAGGATAGCTCCCACCTGCCTGCTCTGCCCAAAACCCTTTTTTGGAAAGGCATTGTTTTTGTAGTGATTATTTTTTATTTTTTTTTAAATAGAATTTAGACAACAAAAAACAACACATGTACAGTGCATTCGGAAAGTATTCAGACCCCTTGACTTTTATCCACATTTTGTAATGTTACAGCCTTATTCTACACACAACACCCCATATTGATAAAGCGAAAACAGGTTTTTATACATTTTAGCAAATGTTCTAACATTTTCTAAACCAATACCTTATTTACATAAGTATTCAGACCCTTTTCTATGAGACTCAAAATTGAGCTCAGGTGTATCCTGTTTCCATTGATCATCCTTGATGTTTCTACAACTTGATTGGACTCCACCTGTGGTAAATTCAATTCATTGGACAAGATTTGGAAAGGCACAGACCTGTATGTATATGTAAGGTCCCACAGTTGACAATGCATGTCAGAGCAAAAACCAAGCCATGAGGTCGAATAAATTGTCCGTAGAGCTCCGAGACAGACAGGATTGTGTCGAGGCACAGATCTGGGGAAGGGAAATGTCTGCAGCATTTGAAGGTCCCCAAGAATACAGTGGCCTCCATCATTCTTAAATTGAAGAAGTTTGGAACCACCAAGACTCTTCCTAGAGCTGGCCGCCTGGCCAAACTGAGCAATCAGGGGAGAAGGGCCTTGGTCAGGTAGATGACCAAGAACCCGATGGTCGCTCTGACAGAGCTCCAGAGTTCCTCTGTGGAGATGGTTGTCCTTCTGGAAGGTTCTCCCATCTCTCCAGCACTCCACCAATCAGGCCTTTAAGTGGCCAGACAGAAACCACTCCTCAGTAAAAGGCACATGACAGGCCGGAGTTTGCAAAATGCACCTTAAGACTCTCAGACTATGGGAAACAAGATTGAACTCTTTGGCCTGAATGCCAAGCTTCACATCTGGTAGAAACTTGGTACCTTCCCTACTGTGAAGCATGGTGGTGGTGGTGGCAGCATCATGCTGTGGGGATTTTTTTCAGCGGCAGGGACTGGGAGACTAGTCAGAATCGAGGGAAAGATGAACAGAGCAATGATCAGAGATCCTTGATGATAACCTGCTCCAGAGCACTCAGGACCTCCGACTGGGGCGAAGGTTCACCTTCCAACAGGACAACGACCCTAAGCGCACACAGCCAAGACAACGCTGGAGTGGCTTCGGGACAAGTCTCTGAATGTCCTTGAGTGACCCAGCCAGAGCCCAGACTTGAATCCAATCGAACATCTCTGAAGAGACCTGAAAATAGCTGTGAAGCGACGCTCTCAATCCAACCTGACAGAGCTTAAGAGGGTCTGCAGAGAAGAATGTGAGAAACTCCCCAAATACAGGTGTGTCAAGCTTGTAGCGTCATAGCCAAGACTCAAGGCTATAATCGCTCCCAAAGCTGCTTCAAGAAAGTACTGCGTAAAGGGTCAGAATATATGTGATATTTCAGTTTTAAAACCTTAGCAAAAATGTCTAAACCCGTTTTTGCTTTGTCATTATGGTGTATTGTGTGTAGATTGATGAGGGGAGAAAACAACTAAATCAATTTAAGAACAAGGCTGTAATGTAACAATGTGGAAAAAGTCAAGGGGTCTGAATACTTTCCATTTGCACTGTATATCATAAAATCTGAACTCTTTCCCATATCAAAACTACCCCTTAACTTTCAGTCACTCCTCAGTGTGGTATTTTTCTCAACAGTGTTATTGAATTATTGCCACCTTGTGAGGGGTCGTCGTTCCATCGTGTGTGTGTGTGTGAGGAGAGTATGTAGTTAACCCTATGGTTAGTGTATTTTCTCCTGAAATCAGGATTACAATGCATTGCAGAGCTTCATGATCATCAATTTAGATGCATGTTTTTATAGTTTGACCAAAATATCTGGTACATCTGATTGTCACTCTGGGAAAGGAAAGCAACCCTTTATGAATAGGACTGATTGCGGTCTTTCTCTGGTCCAAAGGCAAAAGTTAATTTGGAACGCTTCTCACAGTACCTTTTTAACCATTCAGAGTGATTATTTCTGCATGACGTCTCTGGCAACCGATGAAACACATTTGTGATGAAAATAACAGTCTTTGCATACACTTGTCCTGAAAAATCATGCCAATGAGGTAATCTTGCCAAGTTCTCTCTCTTGGCTTAGTTACAGACTACTACAGAGATTTGACTTTAGATCCATCAGCATAAGTTATTGCTTCGGTACGGTATGTGATTCAAACAGAAGCTTTAATTACACTGCCTTAAATACGTTGCTCTGGTTAAACTTGGCAATCCAAGTAGAATGACTGGTTTTACATGTGTCGTGGATAAAATGTCAGACCAGTAAAGAACATTGAAACCCATACTGAAGGTAACTGAGGCTGGTAATTATTCAGATGTATTGTGGTTTGACAGAGATGACTGATTTTAAACACCTGTGAGTGAAGGTACATGTATGTACACACACACACACACACACACACACACACACACACACACACACACACACACACACACACAGCTAAAATATCAAAGGTTGCAGACTACCACACTAATATTTAATTTCCCTGACCAACAGCATGTATTTGTTAATGGAGGAGGACAGAAAAGACACACTGTGTGTAACGGCGCTGGCCTCACAAGAGCCCCTCTATGAGAGACTCTATGAGACTGCCAGTGGGAACACCAGTTCAGTCTGCACAGCATTTAAGAGGACCAATCCCAGCTCTTGCTGGGTGATGCTCAGGGGGAAAAAGCAGGCATAAATAAATAAGGGAGGGAAAATAAACTCCTATTTCTTCAGATTTCAAAATGCAGTCATGGAAAGGCTTCACTGTTTTTCTGACTTGATCTACTCTGCGATGATGATGAAATGTGTACTAATGACAGCTTCTCCAAATTTACCCTCTGAAACTGTCTACAGTGATGAACATCACTCTATCCAAAGCACAATTCCTTGGAAATCGGCTAATGTAGACCTAGACTGTATGTCTAGTTGGACAGTAAAGTTGTACAAGCCCAACCTGGCATGATACTAAGCAGAGATGTGCATGTTTCTACATGAAAATAGAAATGCGCCGAGCCGAGTGGCCTTTGGGCTGACTGGCGTATGTCTACTCAGACTACTTAAGGGCCTATTATAAGTGCTTAATAAATATGATTATTACAATACCACATCAGTCATTGAGGCCTATATTGCCCAGATAAGCTAAAACTTCATTTAGTTTCCTCACTCCTCTATTTGCTGTTAGGGGGTCAAAGCCTAGTTGGGATCAGCAAAAATACTCTGCTTTTTCGAGAGAGAAAAAATGTTCTACTCTTCTTCAAATGAAACAAAATAGCTCTGCTCTTGTTAAAGCTTTCGAATCAGTTTTAAGATGAGGCTTGTTATTTTCCGTCCATCTCTATATTCTGAGATTACAAAGGGTCGGTAGAAACATAGCTTTTGCCTGCACGGCACGTTGAAAATCATTCCAACTGGTGTACCTTCTTGGTTTCGATTATAATATTTTCTTGTCAAGTCAGGGGAATAATTCTGTGCAGCATTAGGGAGCGTTTCTTACCACAACCTCTATTCCTTAAATGATAATACCAAGCACCTAACCATGAATTATTTTGTCAGGGAGCTTGAGTGGTTGTACAGTTTCTACTAATTCAAATGCCTATGAGTTGACGCTAGACTTCAGCTCTCCTTTTCATCCAACCACGAGACGTCGTCAAGACAACCACAAATGACAAAGGGCTTTCTCAGTCTATTCAGCGATATGAAAGAGAGGCTGTTTTGTGTGATGGAGATGTGATAGCACATGCAGTGGGTGGTAATGTATGCAGCCAGGGCACAAACACATGAATAAGCATGTTTCGCCGCCGCTTCAGCCTCCTGTGATGCCAACACAAAGACATGCATTATCAATATATCCTATTGACGTGACGCTAAAATAACCATATGGTCCGAATAAAACACATTGACGCAATCACAACAATCCTTAATCGCACATTTCTGTTGTAGCTCCTTCTGCTCGACAGAACCCAACCGCTAAATGCCATTTATAACTCACTTGGCAAACCGTTTGTGGCACAGAAACGGGGAAAGAGTGTGAAAAGAAAGCATAGCTAGAAATAGAGGAAGAGATTTGAGATTTTCTGCATTCACACGCTCTTCCTGTGTTCAGATTTTGCTCACATCAATCCCAGAGGAATCTCCAGTCCAGTAGTTTTGTCTGTAATTTAGTTGGAGCAGTTGGATTCTGTCCTGGTCCTGTACCCACAGCAGTCAGCAGGACCTGACCACCAGACACTTTACTGGCCTCTCTTCCTCCCATCATTCACTACCATTCTTTTGAAGGGTCCTTATTTTACAGTAGTGTGGGTTTGAAATGTGTTATTTGATCCAATCTTAATTCACCATATACTTAAGTTTTACACACTACTATATATGTATGATATAGCCTATGAATACATAATCGTCAACCCCTCCAGAAACCCTTGGAAAGCATTTCAGCTGCTTCCATCCGTCATTCTTGCGGAATGCTGTCTCTTTTACAACAGACTTCCGTGCTGTATCGATCTTGCGTCACACATGTTGTTTGGGTTGATTTCAGACTCTACTGTCAACTGTACTAAGTTCTTCTGCACCTTGCTTCCCGCTGACAAACCACCTTCAGAAAGGTCTAGGCCTACATGAAGGGTCCCGTTATAAGCCAGACTGTGTGAAGCTCTTTTTTACAAGGAAGTGGCTTTATTCTCCACCCGGTCAGAGAAGCCACTTGGTCAGAGAGGACTGAAAGGGACACTATTCCCACCAACGGCTACACACAGACACCCTTTTCAACACCGGGGGCATTTTTAAAAAGAGGGGAAGAGAGACCCTCTGTGCGTTTGTTAGAGTGGTTTGCTATAGACCTAAAGAAGTAGACGGAACTGGCAGAGGGCTGACGTGTGTGTGTGTGTGTGTGTGTGTGTGTGTGTGTGTGTGTGTGTGTGTGCATCCTCCTTTGATATTCGCTTGTTAACATTTTCTTTGTCGACAAACATTTTCTATTCTGTACTGTAGAAATCACATCTGTGACTGGCCGTGACTGTTTTTATTCACTACAAAAATACCCTCAAAGTCTGACGATCACACCCTATGCTGTGACGTTTTATGTGTTGTAAAACAAGAAAATCTATGTCTAAGATTAACTGTACTGTAGTTGGATTCTGCCTCGTAGTCATAAAACGATGAACTATGGTGGCTGTGTGTTCCCCAGAGCCTGTCATAACTCAAGCAGACGGGTACAGTACCATTTGGCTGTGTTCCAGAGGGGAGATGCCAGGAGCAGCAGAACAATGTCAGGCCTCCGAGCCTGAGGCCGTCTCTCATTCAGACGCCGCATGAAGAATCACACCCTTGTCTTTTTGGAGGGATTCGCTGTTGACCTCACATTTTTATGGGGTCTTAGCGTTCAGACCCCTGTCACAGATCATTAAGAGTTGAACATTAAACGTGCACAGCAACCACTTTCAATGATTGATAAACATAAAGGGGAGTCTCGTCGAGCTGTGGAGCTCAGCGGACTTGGCTGTAGTGTAGTGGAATTGTAAAGCCCCGATCAGACCCCCAGTGATGCTGACAGGCTAATAGCCTAGCAGTAGTTATTTATAGGTTCCTTGGACTGCACCAGGGCAGAGCCATGCATTCCAGACATGGCCAATGAACTCTGGAGATTGTTGGCTCTGCATGCCCCTGTTACAGAGCCCCCCTCCTCCCAAGTTGTTTTATCATTACAACCACTACACTTTACAGTGGTAGCAGCAGTAGTAACAAAGTGCTACATTACTAATTACAATATGGGCATTTGGCAGACTCTACTTTTCCAGAAGTACTTACATTCAGCTGAATAATCTTGTGAAAAGTCACTACAGCCATGATCAGGAAGAGGAAACGTGATGGATGTAAAAGAAATAATTAAAAAATGAGGCTACTTTATTTATTTTTTGTATAAAAGGAATGACTATCGGTTTCCCAGTCCTATACTGCTGCTCCAGTTACTAAGAGGAAGTTCCCATGACGATTGGTCCCCATGCACTATAAATATTGACAATGGGATGTCAGCCGTTCAAAGAGCTGGTGAGGACTGCAGACCAGTAGCATGGCTGTGTTCTCCATTGTTTCCAGGCCTCACAGTGCAGCTGTGTATCATAGGCCAATCGGTCTAGACTGAGACTGAGCATCAAGGACAACAGTGACAGGAATAGAGGCCCACAAATAGACATGTTGGGGATAGTGCTAATGGCTCTAGAAAGTGTTTTATTCCCCCATACTATTCTTATCTCTCAAAGCACCCCTATTCTGGACATAGGTTTGTCTCAATAAAACATGATGCACATGGAATTATGCATGTATTTTTCATGGACTACCCTGTGGCAGTGGGCCTGGAAGTTACCGTCCAAGAAGTGACAGACCTCTTATCCCTCCATGAATAAGTAAAGAGGGGTCTGACTGAGACACTTACTGTATCAGAGCAGCACACCAGACGCACCTGCTCCAGGACCACCAACTAGGGCTCTCTTCACCCTCTTATGCCCCAATCCTCTTGTCACTGGCTACAGTCACGTACTGTAGGACTACTGCACTTAGCCATTCTTGACCTCTCACCAGGGTGGAGGGTGAGGGCGGGGAAGAGCTGCTTAATTATTGAAGGGGTTGCAGCTGTAATAGAGGACTCCCACTGGCCAATTGATTCGCTGGGGTAGTGAGGTGACGAGTGACAAGTGTCCTACATTTCAGAATGCGCAACATCGCTTTAAGGCTCATGTGATGTAGATAAGTGGCAGGATGGCAGATTCTAGAACATGATCCAACCAATGTTGTAACTCCTGATGGATTATTGGCTAACATTACATTTGCAATAATATTTCCATATTTTATTTTCTCTACAGGTGTAGTGAACAATAATGGGTTATGTTTGCGGATGAACAAGAGGAGACTGGCGTCTTGAGCTTATCGTCGGACACATGGTTAGACATATTGAATAGATATCTATTAATACTGTAAGCATTTGTATAGCAAACTTGATGTTGAGCTTTTTTTAAATGTATTTATTTATTTGGACTATTCTTGTGTTTGCAGAATATTTGCCATGCCACTTGGGATGGCTCTGTTCTCAGCCCTGCTCATCCTCCTACTGATCACCACCTCATACACCCTCGCTGTCCGCACTTATCCACGCTTCTCCAGAAATGACACTTCTTTTGAGCACCTGGTCCTGCACCCGGACCCCTCTGTGGGCACGGTTTACGTGGGTGCCAGGGACCACCTCTTCCAACTGGACGGGCTAGACGGCCTGCGTCTGGAGCATGAGGAGAGGACCGGCCCTGTGACTGATAGTAAGGAGTGTCTTCCCCCTGTCACCGAGGCCAACTGCCCCCAGGCCCGGCACACCTCCAACCACAACAAGCTGCTCCTAGTGGACCCCTCAGCCATGGAGCTCATCACCTGTGGTAACGTCCACCAGGGCACCTGCCAGAAGCGCAGTCTGACCTCTGTGAAGGAGGTCTTGTTCTCCACAGAGAGGCCGGTGGATACCCAGTATGTGGCGGCCAACGACCCGGAGGTGTCCACAGTGGGGCTGGTGGTGGGGCCCCGAGGCGGGGAGCGGGCCGTGCTCTATGTGGGGCGTGGTTACACAAGCAGCCATCCGCCCATCTCCACACGCCATCTGGCCCACGAGCCTGTGTTCTCTTACGAGGAGACAGCCAAGCTGGCTGTGGCGGGAAGGCTCTCGGAGTACGACCACCATTTTGTTGCCGCTTTTGCTCGCCGTGGGCATGTGTACTTCTTGTTCTATCGCCGTGACATTAAGGCTGTGTCGCGGGAGTACCGTACGTATGCTGCCCGCGTGTGTCTGGATGACACCTCCTACTATTCCTATGTAGAGGTACCCCTGGTGTGTCACTCCTCTACCTCCTCCCCAGAGAGGAACTACAACCTCCTCCAGGCAGCCCAGGTGGGTCAGGGGGGTGGCAGAGAGGGGGAGACCCTGCTGGGGGTCTTCTCCACCCGGGTCAGCTCTTCCAACGGGCCCTCCGAAGACTCCGCTCTGTGTGTGTACCCTCTGGACGAGCTGGACAGACTCATCGACTCCACACGAGACCTGTGCTACACACTGGATGGCCGGGTGATGGGAGGAGGCGAGGTGGCCTACATAGAGTATGAGGTCAAGTCCAGCTGTGCCAACTTGCCTACGGTAAGGTGTTCGGAGGAGCAGCTGTTGTAACAATACATGCACCTTTCACACGAGTCCTCTGCTTCATCGGAATTAAACACATTTCAATGTAGGTTTCCTCTGCTCAATGCTAAGCATTTGCCCTATATTTTTTTCCTAACATCAGACTACTACCAATGGAATGCCTTATCTAGTTAAATCCTACTTATTCTCTGCCTTCACTGCTGTAATGGCTTATTGGCTTCAGCAGTCTGGAAGAGGAGTAGATCCAGCCTCCGCTCAGAGCAGCCGTAGAGAGAGGAAGGCCTGTAATTCATGAAAGGCCTTAATGAGTACTGTGCCAAAGAGCCAAGAGATCCCTGAAGCCGGGGAGGGAAGTAGCCCTGCAGGCCTACGACCCCGGGGTGACCTCCAGCCTGGAGCCCCGGAGCTCGTCAGGCCTGCCTGCCCTGCAGCCACGAGCGGTTTAATGGGATCGTTAGGATCAATAAAACTAACTGTCCCAACTCAGCTATCAGACTGGTAAATGAAGGCTGACACGGATGGGTAAGAGCCCTTTGAAGTCCAACGAGACTGACAGATGGATTGGAACACAGTTAATTTGGTAAACAATTTGCTTTGAAGTAAACAAACCCTGTAACAAAAGACTTTCCAATTTACTGGAGTTGGGCTGAAGACTTATTTTGTAGGCTTTAAGGGGTTACGCAAAAGCAAAGGCACAAGATTGCATTCTTAGTGTGCTTCCCATCTAGTATAATATTTAATCCTCTTATAAAATCTAAGAGGATTGATTGGACTGTGAAAGACCTGTACATTAAATATTGCTGAATGAAAGCTATACTGTTGGACTTAAAATTAATAACCATGTTCCTATGATAATGTGAATGGAACGTTCTCTGAGATGTGTTTTTGTTTGGTCTCTGTGTTCCAGAACACCCTAAAGGCTTATCCCTGTGGCTCTGACCACACCCCCAGTCCAATGGCCAGCAGGGTACCCATGGAAGCTGAGGCAGTATTGGACAGCCCATCTGCCCGTCTCACTGCTGTGGCTGTTGGTATGAGGGCTGGGCACACCATTGCCTTTTTAGGAGACTCTAAAGGGAATTTGCACAAGGTATGCCAAGTTACAGTAGGTCATGATGCATTTTATTTGTTAATACTTGAGATCTAGATCAAGATAGTGTTTCAGACGTACTTCTACTCTGGATATCGCCTGGTAGCCTTGTTAAAGCTGTGGTCCGAGCCGGTGGGAGAGACCTTCTCAGACAGAAGAGAACAGAGGGCTTTGAGGTGCCTGATCAAAGCTCCCTTAGTATGCAGCTGACTGAAGTTACCCATTATAAAGGGATTATCTCATCACTGCACACCAAATTCCACAACCACCATTCAGACACACACGTGCACATGCATGCGTGAACACACACAAACACACACACACACACACACACACACACACACACACACACACACACACAGTGTGGATACAACTTGCAGGTTTCTAAATCTGTGTCTTATTTTGTCAGCTCGCTAAGATGTGCTGACAGAAACTGCACTTGACAAGCAATTTGATTCCTGCTTACAGCACTGAGATCACTGCACAGGCTTATGGAGTCTGACATAAAAATCTATGCTAATCTCATTAAACTCAGGTAACTTGAGAGTTCGAGGGCTCATGAATCACTTAGGCAAAGGTGTCTTGGTATCCTCCAGATTAGATTTACTGACTGCCAATCAAATTAACTGTTCTCTTCACAATATGATCCTGCAGACAGTACAAATGCACCTTCAAATTGCTTTTAGACACATTCTAGCCAAGACTTCTTCAGCCTTTTCAATTCTCTTTTTCTGTTTTCATATGTACTGTATGTGCTGAGTTTTATAACCTTCACACTTGGAAATGGTTGATGGTTTCTGACCATAACCATCTGCTTTTCTCCAGGTGTTCCTAGGCTCTGGAGGCCGGGTGGAGATGTACTCCTCCATGCTCATCCAGCCCAACTCGCCCATCAGCAGTGACCTCCTGCTGGACCAGACGGAGACGCACATCTACGTCATGACCGGCGCAATGGTTAGTCCGAGTGAACAACACCGCTCAAACACATCATCGCTAGCTAGATACTTGACTCCCCTAATACAGTCTAGGGTCTTCAGCTGGTGCAGGCATGCAGTAAAGAGGATCAAGAGTAGGTACTGTACAGGTGTGTTTTGCATTTTTGACCATGCAGTTCACTGGGCAAGGGCTATGAAAAAATATATAATTGATCGAACACAATTATAGCACCTCTACGGTTTCATTGTATAGTACAGCTGTTTTTAAGAAAAATATGTGGGTAACCTTTCAGGTGGAGAAGCGACCGGTGGCAGAGTGTGGAGATCACTTGGACTGTCAGTCCTGTCTTTCAGCCCGAGACCCTTACTGTGGCTGGTGTGTTCTGGAGGGCAGGTGAGGAAGCACCAACTGACTATTCTATACCAAAGAAAATTTAAGTTAAGAGCTCAAAAATATAGGAAGAGCAAAGGCAAATGTCAACATTAATGAATGATCACCTTCCCCATTTCTCACTTGTTCCTCTCTTGTGCTCAACCCCACTTCCCACTGTGATGGCAGGTGTGTCCAGCGTTCACAGTGCAGTCGGGGGGCTCTGCAGGGCCAGTGGCTGTGGAGCTTTGACCACCAGCAGCAGCAGTGTCTCGGTATCCAATCCCTGAGCCTGTATAACATCAGCCGTGGAGAGGAGACGGACGTAAGACATGAGAGGAGGGGGAGATGCAGTACTTGTTTCGAGCTTGGAAGAAAAAAGAAATGGACACCCTGTATGCATTTTTGTCCTTCTCTCTCTTCTCTCTCGAAGATTGCTGTGTCAGTGAAGGGCTTACCCAGTCTAGTGCAAGGCGAAGCATACAGCTGTTTCTACCAGGATGTGGAACGTCTGGCCACTGTCACAGACACTGGTGTGATCTGCTTTACTCCCGACGCCAGCAGGCTGCCTCCCATTGGCCAGGGAGAAGGTGAGTGACATCCTTGTGAGTCCAATTTGACACTACAAAGCAGAATGATTCCTTTCTCTTTCTTAATGATCACCAAAGCTAACTATCCTTTTGGAGGGTACTGTAATTTAGGGATGTTCTGACTTCTCTCCTGCTCAGACTCAGTCACCATCCCCATTTCCCTTCGCTTCCGCAATGTGACTGTGGCTGCTCGGGAGTTCACCTTCTTTGACTGTGGTGTGGTCCAACAGCTCTCTGGACTCATGCCGTGAGTTAAAAGGCTGACATTTCTAGCCACAATGCAATTGTATATCTCCCCCTGTTAACCTCTCTGTCTCGGTCTTCTCTCTGTTTCCAGGTGCAGAGGGTGTGTAAGCAGTCGCTGGGGCTGTAACTGGTGTATTCACCAGCACATGTGCACCAATAAAATCTGTGATGAGGGAGTCACAATTTACAACAAACACGTAAGTCTACCTGCAGGTTATCAGGCAGTGCAGTTATAGGACTGCTAGCTGGTACAAATGATATATACTCACCAGTGTATTCAGGTTTGCTTTGTAGTGAAACTGGTATCTGCCCCCTAGGTAACTGTTAGTTTGTACGTGTCCTGTCTATTTATGTTTTGTCGTGTTCCATTGTCTTTGTTTTAAATTTGTACTTTTTTTTAGTAAACAGTTTTTTTTGTGATTTCAGTCTTTATGTATTTATTTGCATATTTCTTGCTATTCCTCTTGTTTTACCATCGTCTCCCTCCTCTCCCCCTTTCTGCTCATTTGTGTTACCATCTCAAGTTCAAACCAACATTCACTCCCCCAGCAACCAAACAATCTGACACTCTAACTCCAACTCTCCTGGCTGCTCCAACACTCCCACCCACAGGGACATCTATTAGGACCACTCCCCCAGTCCTGGCCAGCACACCTGTGTCCCCATCCACCACACCCACCACCCCGAGCCAACCGCAGTCCCCACCACCCACTCACCAACCATTGCCACCACCACACCCTCAACCACACTGGCCACTCAGGCTACCACTGCAACACTAGAGGTGACAACCAGTCTGCAGGCAGGGACACAGACCACCGCTGGAGAGACCTCAATGGATGGAGACGGGAGCCTCCCCAGGACTACTGCTGGAACAGGGGAGACGGAGCCGACAACAGTCACTAGGGTTGAGCTGCTAGACTGGCCCGAGTCTCCAGAAACTGAGGCTCCTAGTAGTACAAATGGACTCACCAACACTGACCACACTGTGCCGGAGCCCTCCTCTGACACCACATCAACCACTGCTAGTGGTGTCCCCCTGTTAATGGACCTGCCCACTGGCTCTGACGGGGATGAAGTCCCCCTGTTAATGGACCTGCCCACTGGCTCTGACGGGGATGAAGTCCCCCTGTCAATGGACCTGCCCACTGGCTCTGACGGGGATGAAGTCCCCCTGTTAATGGACCTGCCCACTGGCTCTGACGGGGATGAAGTCCCCCTGTCAATGGACCTGCCCACTGGCTCTGACGGGGATGAAGTCCCCCTGTTAATGGACCTGCCCACTGGCTCTGATGGGGATGAAGTCCACCTGGCCCCCTCTGAAGGTACAGACTCACCCTCCTGGACCAAGGAATGGGAGAAGGGAGAGGGAGAGTCAGAGATGGACACTCCAACATCCTCTGCCACAGTGCCCTCTGGAGATGATGACCCAAACCAGCCCTCTCAATCCTTTACCCTCACACCTGACCCTGACTCTTCAGCAGACTACCAGTCTGACTCCTCTGAAATTGATCTGCCGGTGAGTGGGGTCTTTCAGTGGCAGTCTAGCTGATGCACCCAGTACAACACATGCACTGAATCGGATAAGTGCAGTTGCATTGGCATCGTGTAAAATAGGTTACTCTTAATTTGATCCGAAATTCCTACCCTCTTATTTATGTCTGATGTGTGCATCAGGTTGCATCTCCATTACGTTTTATGTTTTGAGTGTCATTGAAGTGGTCAACTCTCAATACTTTGGTGATCAAACCATCAAAAATGGCTGTCTTCAGTTTGAACTAAACCTGCTGTTTTTTGTTTTACGCTTTGTCAGTGTTTTTGTTCTTCACTTCAGTCGCATATAATAAACTTTCAGACTGCAGAGCTACATTTTGGTGTGGGATTGGTGTGCTGAATTGTTCACACAGTCAGTCTAGTTTTAATGATTTGAAATTGGTGAGACCTCACCTGAAAATGTAAGCTGGTGTATTGTTTGATGTCATATGTCCCATGTGTGTGTGTCCTGTAACGTATGTCTTATAATATTATCAGGACTGCCCGTGTGTGGAGAAGGTCCAGGGCTCCTCTCTTGTTCCTGTTAATGTGGAGCGGAAGATCACTCTGGTGGGACGCCACCTTCACCTCTTCCAGGTGTGTGAGAAATGCTTGCAAAACCCAAATGGCTGATGGTTGACTTTACCCAAGATGCGTGGCGTGTAAAACGTGGCCTGTGTGTGTGTTCAGGATGAGGATCTGAACTATGAGTGTGTGCTGACCATCGAAGGGCGGTCAGTGGTGGTCGACGCGTACGTGGAGCCAGACGACACCCAGCCCTCTCTCTACTTCATCACCTGCCAGCTACACCAGGTCAGTCTTCATACAACATCAGCCTATGTGGTATTGCAACAGTGCTGTTAATTTGAACAGCGTTTGTCTGCATGGTGTTTCATGTTTTTTTGAAGTGATATTTCAACTATAGTGCTGTGAAAAAGTATTTGCCCACTTTAAAATCTTGTCAACTTTTGCATATTTTTTTAAAACTGAATGTTATCATCTTGAACCAAAACCTAATATTATATAAAGGGAACCTGAGTGAACAAATTACAATTGCATACATATTTTATAAACAGTTATGCAACACCAATACCTTTTTGTGAAAAAGGTATTGCCCTCTTACACTCAATAACTGGGTGTGCCACCTTTAGCTGCAATGACTCCAACCAAATGCTTCCTGTAGTTGTTAATCAGTCACGGTGGAGGAATTTTGGCCCACTCTCGGGATTAGGTCAGGACTTTGTCTAGGCCATTCCAAAACTTAAAATGTGTTGCTTTTTAGCCATTTTCATGTAGACTTGATTGTGTTTTGGATCATTGTCTTGCTGCATTACCCAGCTGTGCTTCAGCTCACAGAAGGATGGCCTGACATTCTCCTGCAAAATTCTCTGATACCGTACAGAATACAAAATTCCTTCTATTAAGGCAAGTCGTCTAGGTCCTGAGACAGCAAAACATCACACTACCACCGCCATGCTTGACCGGTGGTATAAGGTTCTTACTGTAGAATGCAGTGTTTTGTTTCCGCCAGGCATGAGGGGACCCATGTCATCTAAAAAGTTATACTTTTGACTCCCCTGTCTTTAGAAAATTCTTCCAAGAGTCTTGATCATCCAGGTGCTTTTTGGCAAACTTGAGCCCAATTAAGATTTTTTTTTGTTTGGTAAATTCAGGTTCCCTTTACCTAATATTAGGTTTTGGTTGTAGATCGGATAACGTTCAGTATCAAAAATTGAGAAAATCAGAAAGAGGACAAGTACCTTTTTTTCACGGCACTCTATGTGGGCATCTGTGATTGTGGTCACTGCTTGGCTTACATTTCTGTCATGTTGCAGTACGCCTATACTGCCTTTGTGGAGGAGTACAATGCCGTGATCAATGTGAGGAGGAGAAACACCTTTCAGATTGATAGTGCGGACGACCTTCATGGTAGGTTATACAAGAGAGCTACTGATGTAGATCTCATTGAGATTATCTCTTCTTCAGATTATGCGGTGTTGTTGACTCCCGGTATCCTCTCTGTTCCAGTGACGTTGTTTAACTGCTCTGTGGGCCGGTCAGACTGCAGCCGGTGTCGTACAGCTGATCAGAAGTACGGCTGTGCCTGGTGCGGGGGAGCTCGCTCCAAATGCAGTTACCGGGACTCCTGCGCTGGCGAAATCAAGCAGTCCTGCCCAGCACCCGTCATCCACTTAGTGAGGCTTGATTTGCATCCTTGCCTTTTTATGGTTGAAGTGTCTTCAGACAGTGACATGGACTCGTTTTTTAACTTCTCCGTTACTGTGTGTTGCAGATGGAGCCCATCTCTGGACCAGTAGAGGGTGGTACTGTGGTGACCATCTCAGGCTCCAATCTTGGACAGAAAGCTGAAGACATCCAGAACTCTGTCACTATAGCTGGTGTCCCCTGCACGGTCATCAACAGCAGATATGAGATCTCCGCAAGGTAATGTTCCTCTCGTGCAACAACGTTTATTTCCATCTTCTGCAGCTCTAGTTATATCTGCATTCAGAATGAGAACCTGCGGTAATTCTCCATTTCCCCTCTAGGATTGTGTGTGAGACCACAGCCAGTGGGGGAGAGAAGAGTGGTCAGGCCTCAGTCGAGGTGAGAGGAGGAGGGCTTGGACTCTCCAGTCAAAGGTTCAGCTTCCAGGTATCTATAACAGCCATTATTATACTCTACTAAAATCTTGCTCTAGCCAAATGGACACTTGCCCTCAGTCTGATAATGTATTCTTAATGCCCTTCCTCTTGCCCTCAGGACCCAGCTTTGATGGGGATAGCCCCTCAGAAGGGGCCCAAGGCCGGGGGCTCAGAATTGACCATAATGGGCCAGAGCCTGAAGACTGGACACCCCAGTGAGGTCAGCGTGCTTATTGGAGGAGTCTCATGCCTCATGTAAGTCTCTTACGCATCTCTTACATTCAAAGTCACCAGATCAACAACTGTAAAGCAAGTGGAGTCAGCACTGCATATGAGAATTCATAAATCATTTGTGAATGTCCTTAATAAAGTCCTGTAACTTGCTGTAGCAGTAGTTGTGATATCTTTTAAATTAATTATTTTTTAGCTCCTCTGAGGTCGTGGATGACCAGATTACATGTATGACAGGGGGCAGCAATAGAACTGGAGAGCATGGAATCACGGTCCGGTTTGGTAGAGCAGAACGCCATCTACAGGGAGCCATCTATCATTACACCTCAGATCCTAACATAACCATGGCTGCACCCTCAAAAAGCTTCCTCAGGTGGGTGTCACAATGTCACTCGCAATGAATTGCCATATTTTTTTAATTCATGTAATAAATTCTTCTTCTCTCCGTGTGTCCAGTGGTGGAAGAATGATCCGTGTGTCTGGGCAAAACCTAGATGTAGTGCAGGAGCCCCGAATCCGGGTGACCCTTAGTCCTCTGGAGTCCCTTTCTCTGAGGAAGAAGAGGAGGACGACAAGGAGGAGCAGCAGAGATGGAGAGAGTAGAGTGAGACGCACAGAAATCCCACTCAAGAGGCAAAGACGGATAGTTCCTGAGCCAGACTGTCTTGAAGACGCACTCTGTGTGGTAAAAAAGGTAAACTGGTGGTCCTCTGTTGGTAGAGCATGGTGCTTGCAATGCCAGGATAGTGGGTTTGATTCCCGGGACCACCCTTACGTAAAACATGACTAAGTTGCTTTGGATAAAAGCATTCAGCTAAATGGCTTATTTATTATTATTCTATTCAACTGAAATGTATGTTGAGTCCTCTAACATGGTGTTCAGATGTCTACTGGCTTAGTTTGGGGGATAGGCTCTCTTTGCTTTGATCACGTAGTGTGATGTATCACCTTTTTAAAGGTAAAGTTGAGAATCAATCACTGCTATTGCTTTCCATAAATATCTATAAATTCGCCTCTCTTGCTCTCCAGTTTGAGACGAGTTGTGCTGTGAGCAGCTCCTCTCTGATGCTGTGCCCTACGCCTGCCGTGGGGATGGAGGCCCACCAAGCTCGGGTCAAGGTGGACTTCCTACTGGATAACCTGCACTTTGACTTCAACTCTGTGGGCAGTGGAGCTTTCAGCTACGAGCTCAACCCCAGACTTTACCCACTGAACCAGAATGACCCCAGCAAACCCTACCAGCACAAACCTGGCAGCATCATCTCTGTGGAGGTCTCTGTTACATCCCATTTCTGCTACCATAACAGATTCCCCAACAATTTTTCAGAACCTGCGAGTGTTGTCTGTTTCCTGTCCAGTTGGCTTTCTCCAATATCGTTATTGTTATGATCTAGGGGGAGAACCTGGACCTGGCCATCTTTAAGGAGGAGGTGGTGGCTCTGATTGGGGAAGGGGTATGCTCTGTGAAAACCTTGACCCATAACCACCTCTACTGTGAGCCTCCATCCCAGCAGCCCTCTGTGATGGCCAGCAAGAAGCAGGAGGGCATGGATTCTCTCCCCGAGTTCACTGTACGTCTTCACGTCACCACTATTGGAATTGGAAATCAAAGAGGGCATATGTCTTTTGTGAATAAGTTTGGTCAAATCTGTGTAATTCTGAATATTATTTAGTTGTGGTGGTTGTAGGGATGACAAGTGTAAAACACTTCAACGTTGAATCTAATCCTTCCACTCTAAAATCAATTGCTGTCTTGTCCCAGGTCCAGATGGGGAACCTGAACTTCTCCCTGGGTAGAGTGCAGTATGACACCCAAGGCCAGTCCACCTTCCCCCTGGAGGCCCAGGTGGGCGTAGGGGTGGGGGCTTCCATCGTAGCCCTCATCGTTGTCATCATAGTGCTCATATATAGGTGGGTGCCAACAGTCACTTTGCCAAGTATACACCATTTCATCTGTTCAAAGTAATGCTTGGTACAGTATACTGGATGTGAGCTTTTCTGTTTGTCCGTATGCATCTCTGTCAGGAGGAAAAGCAAACAGGCCGTGAGGGACTACAAGAAGGTCCAGATTCAGCTGGAGAATCTGGAGACCAGTGTGCGGGACCGCTGCAAGAAAGAGTTCACAGGTGAGAGAAAGTGCCATAAGCTTCAATATAAGTTCACAAAACCGCATCTTATACCACAAAAACCTAGTGGCTTCAAATAAGTAAGGTTTTTCAGGTGTATGATTTTGCTGAAAGGATTCTCACGATCTCAATGTGGTCTATTTTCCTCCCTCCTCTGTGTAGACCTAATGACTGAGATGATGGACTGTTCAAGTGACCTGGTGGGTTCTGGTATTCCCTTCCTGGACTACAAGGCGTATGCAGAGCGCATTTTCTTTCCTGGCCACCGGGAGTCGCCACTGCGGCGAGATTTGGATGTGCCGGAGTGCCGTAGACAGACGGTAGAGCAGGGACTGGTTCAACTGTCCAACCTCCTCAACAGCAAACTATTCCTCACCAAGGTAACCTTAACCAACTCTGAAGAAGTGAACTTGACCTACCGTACCTCTCAATACCATTCAGACTATAAAACGTCAGCGGTAATATGTAACGCATGCACGTTATGCTTCACTTTCACTGTGTCACTGTTTTGACCCCTTTGTGCCACTCTATCCCAGTTCATCCACACCCTGGAGGTGCAGCGGACCTTCTCCCCTCGGGACCGGGCCTACGTGGCCTCCCTGCTCACCGTGGCCCTGCATGGGAAGCTGGAGTACTTCACTGACATCCTCAAGACTCTGCTAAACGACCTGGTGGTGCAGTACGTGGCCAAGAACCCCAAACTCATGCTCCGAAGGTGAGGGGGGCTGATCAGTATATGTTCTCATCAGTCTTGGGTAATGGCAGGCTTCTTCCTGTGTCTTTTTTAAAGTCTCTTGTGGTTTTCCTATCCGTGTTTGACACATTCACGTGGAACATGTTCTGTTTCAGAACTGAATCGGTGGTCGAGAAGCTCCTGACCAACTGGATGTCCATTTGTCTGTTCACATTCCTGAGGGTGAGTAGCTCAGCCTGCTCTTTCCCCATTCACCCCCCTTTGTCTCCTCACTAAAGAGGCATTTAAAGAAACATGTCCCATCTGTGCTGTGTTATTAGGACACTGCAGGGGAGTCCTTCTACATGCTGTTTAGAGCCATTAAACACCAGGTGGACAAGGGACCGGTGGACGCCGTGACAGGAAAGGCCAAGTATACACTCAACGACAACAGGCTGCTCCGCGAGGACATAGAGTACAAAACCTTGGTGAGAGCACAGCACACACAAACCCTGATGTCCTTTACCATAAATACACATCTACATTCAGGTTTTGTTTATCATTATAAAGCAGGGGCTGGAATAAAAGAGCTGTGCAACATGGTGAAGTACTCATGTTTTTTTGTGTAGTGATTTAATTAACTACCATTAATCTTCCAGACGCTGAATGTCCTCATGCCAGCGACAGGCAACGGTGGTGTGCCCCAGACCGCTCCTGCCAAGGTTCTGGACTGTGACACCATAACCCAGGTGAAGGAGAAGGTCCTGGAACAGGCATGGAAGGGCATGTCCTTCTCCCAGAGGCCCCACACAGACTCTCTCCACCTGGGTGAGCCTCCACTACAGCGCTCTGTCATTCACTGTTCAATCTGAAAAGGTGACATCTTTGTCCATTCTGGAATGCCAGGTAGAAATGAAGCCAAAGAACATTTATCCAAGTTAATGGGCGTACTATAAACCTGAAACACCCTAGAATTGACAAAGCCAACAGTTATAATCAACTTTTTTGATAGCTAATCTTTTGTATTGTGTCCTTGATCAGAGTGGCGTGCGGGCATGGCAGGTCACCTGATCTTGTCAGACGAGGACTTGACGTCGGTGGTGCAGGGCTCCTGGAAACGCCTTAACACCCTGCAGCACTACAAGGTCAGAAATGGCAGGCCACACATCCCATCCATCCCTATCCCCTTTAACTAGAATGACTCTAACTACATGACTGTGAAGTATTTTTTGTTTGTTTACTTTGTTAATTTTTACAAATGGTCTGCAGGTTCCGGATGGAGCCACTGTTGCACTGGTACCCCGGAACTCCAAGCACATACACAATGACAACCATGACTACTTTCCTGGAGAGAGTTGAGTCTCAACTAATCTATGGCACATACGTGCAGCATGGTCATAGGATATTGTTCAGCATCCATACAATATTGCTACCAAATTTGGACAATGCACAAGAGCTGCATTTGAAACATAAAGATATAACTTATACACTGTACCTAGACTATATCAGAGATGTCTGACCGTGTGTGTCCCTCTATCAGAGACGCCCATGTTGGACGATGGGGACGAGGGAGGTGTGAAGCTCTGGCACCTGGTGAAAGCCAATGAGGAGCCAGACCTGCCCAAACACAGGCGTGGCAGTCTGAGAGAGAGGGAGAGGGAGAGGGCCAAGGCCATCCCCGAGATCTACCTCACACGCCTACTCTCCATGAAGGTGCCAGAATGCACATGCACAACACAATGCAACAAACAAGCAGTCACACACACAAACAGTATGTGTAATATTTACACTTGTGCATATATTTATCCCCATATCTTCCTACTTTCTCTCCCAGGGCACACTGCAGAAGTTTGTGGATGACTTGTTCACAGTGATCCTGAGCACTAACCAGCCAGTTCCAATGGCTGTCAAGTACTTCTTTGACCTGCTGGATGAGCAGGCTCTGCAGCACAACATTACAGACCCTGAGACCATCCACATCTGGAAGACTAACAGGTAACTCGGTACTACTACTGGCTCATTTGCTTTTGAACACAAGTGTTTCCTGTCCTTTGTAATTACAGTTTTTATATCAATATCAAATCATTTCTGGGTAACAATTAAGTACCTTACTCTAATTGATTTCCATTGAAATGGGCAAAAATAGCTTTTTAACAAAACTATTTCTCAAGCAAGAATTTTGCTAGGAATGTCTGGCCCTTACCAAATGTACCATGGTAGTACAATAAAAAAAATCCATGGTTCTATCATTGTTTTCTGGTCAACTCCATGGCAGGAAATTACAATGGTATTTTCACCAGTACCATGGTATTTTCCTGCCATGGTAGTGAACAAAAAAACATGATGGTACCAAAGTATTGTTTCTCATTGTACTACCATGGAACAAAAATGTACTGTGGTAGTACAATGAAAAAAGCCATGTTTTTGTACTAGCAGTATGTGAACCATGAAAGTATGGTAGTTGTTTAAAATATATTATCATGATGGTCTGTGTCCCACCATTTTTTGGGTAAAGTGACCAAAAATGTAGTAATTTGTGGTACTCACATAATGCAACATTGACTTCTCGCTCTGCAGTAGCAAAGCTTAGGCCTAGTGAACCCTCTTAAACCCCTTTAGCTCATAGCAAAAAAACACAACACACATGATCTAGTAGTGTACCATCTTAAACCTTCTGATCTGGATATGATATTTTAAGAAGAATGAAGGGAATAGTGGTGGAGAGTCGACTCCAAAGTAATTGCTTCCTCGACTCCTTTCCTGTTTGCTCCCATTTTCCTCGAATCCTAAGATTCAGTTTTTTTGCAACAGAGTCTGAGTAGTTGCCATAAGCTACTTCCAAGAACACAAACTCTTATATCATTCATGGTATTCATGGTAGAGTTAGGGGAGGGGCATAGGTAGGCAAGGTCGGCCACCAAGCAGACAGTCAAAATCATGCATAGCATCAGTAATCAAAAGTTGTATCAATTTCTTGGCATGCAATGTCTCCAAATGTCATGAAAGTAGGGGCTATCAATTAGTAAGTAGGCTCTTCTACACGCAACAGACACTGGTATATTTCATAGCGAAGAGAAACAACAGGCAAGCCAGCGAGGGAGAGCAAGGGGCAGTTGGAATATTTTAGTAACCTTTATTTAACTAGGCAAGTCAGTTAAGAACAAATTCTTAGTTACAATGACGGCCTAGGAACAATGGGTTAACTGCCTTGGTCAGGTGCAGAACAACAGATCGGGGATTTGATCTAGCAACCTTTCGGTTACTGGCCCAAAGCTCTAACAACTAGGCTACCTGCCGCCTAGGCTATCTTGGTAATCTATCTCGCAATGTCTTGTCTTGCAATACCTCGTAAATTCACCAAAAGCATTTTAAAGTATAAGCTATCAATGAGTATGGCTATTCTATATTGTGCCAGTGAATTTGAAGTTTAACATCATCAAATGGTTCAGTTTCATTAGACCTAAATGTGCAATAAAAAGTGTTATGCCTGTAGTTTAGTTTATTTAATGAAACCCTGGTACCTATCAGCTCATCCCCAAATCCCCACTGAGCTAAACCTTTTGGAAATGGCAAGTTCACTTTCTCATCCAAGTGTTGCAAACTCAAATCAGCAGGATTGGGGGACATTTTTATTAGGAGGGACATCTACCATGATCACAAAAATAATGATTATGATCACATGAGCAGCAGTGCCTGGCATTGTCACACACTGCGGGGACACCTAGGGCTGTTACGGTGACCGTATTATCGCAACACCAGCAGTCACGAGTCTTAATCGCAGTCAAATTTAAAGTGACCTGCAACTAGGCTTTTCCAAAACTGTGCTCTGATGCCACTGATGGTCATTAGTAGCCTACCAAACTTGCTAATGGCCTGGTACTCAGAGCTCTAATGTCCCTCAAATCACTCTGACATCAATGCAAATGCAATCAAAAATCAAACACTTCATGAGCAACCTGGCATTCAGAGTTTGAGCGGAATAGGATCACTTGTTGCTCAGCCAGAATCAGCTCCTCATAGCTGGTGCATGGAATGAAATGCATTGAGTGGGCAAAATATTATTTCCATGCCATAGACTGACCAGGTAAATTTAGGTGAAAGCTATGATCCCTTATTGATGTCACCTGTTAAATCCACTTCAATCAGTGTAGCTGAAGGGGAGGAAACAACAGGTTAAAAAGGGTTTTAAGAAATCCTAAAACTTTAGGAACACCTTCGGAATATTGAGTTGCACTCCCTTTTGCCCTCAAACCTCTTTGTCGGGGCAGGGATTACAAGGTGTCAAGTGTTCCATAGGGATGCTGGCCCATATTCTTTCCACAGTTGTGTCAAGTTGGCTGGTGAACCATTCTTGATACAGAAGGGAAACTACCATACCCCGTTCAAAGGCACTTGCATTCACCCTCTGAATGGCACACACACAATCCTTGTCTCAAGGCTTAAAAATAATTATTTAACCTGTCTCCTCCCCTTCATCTACACTGATTTGAAGTGGCTTTAACAATTTAATAAGTGATCATAGTATTCACCTGGTCAGTCTGTCATGGAAAGAGCAGATGTTCCTAATGTTTTGCACACTAAGTGTTAAGCCATGTTGTGCAACATTTCTATAGGATATGCTAAGCAATTGTGTGAGAAAAGAGTTTTGATGAACACTATTAAAAAGAGCAGGATCCCATCAGCTTTCTATAGGCTAGGCCTACTATTTATTTCTCAACTTTCCTAATATTAAGCGCATTGCTTCACTTTTCTAACATTTGTTATTCAAGTTCATACGCCCCTGTTCCGACAGCTGCATGATAATGGCCCATTCTTATTTCAAACTTATTTCACACACAGTGCAGTTGTAAAGTATTCAGACCCCTTTTTAAAAAAAACATTTTGTTACATTACAGCCTTATTCTACAATTGATTAAATAGTCCCCCCCCTCATCAATCTACACATCTACCCCATAATGACAAAGCAAAAGCAGGTTTTTAGAAATTTGCGCAAATGTATTAAACATATATATTTTTTAATCACATTTACTTAAGTATTTAGACCCTTTACTCAGTACGTTGAAGCACCTTTGGCAGCGATTACAGCCTCGAGTATGACGCTTGGCACACCTGTATTTGGGGAGTTTCTTCAATTTGTCTCTGCAGAGCCTCTCAAACTCTGTCAGGTTGGATGGGGAACATTTCTGTACAGCTATTTTCACGTCTATCCAGAGATTATTGATCTGTTCAAGTCTGGGCTCTGGCTGAGCCACTCAAGGACATTCAAAGACTTGTTCCGAAGCCACTCCTGCGTTGTCTTGGTTGTGTGCGTAGGGTCGTCGTCCTGTTGGCAGGTGAACCTTCGCCCCCAGTCTGAGATCCGGCGCGTTCTGGAGCACGTTTTCTGTGAGATTCTCTCTGTACTTTGCTCCGTTCATCTTTCCCTCGATCCGGACCAGTCTCCCAGTCCCTGCCACTGAAAAACATCCCCCACAGCATGAATTTTATTTATTTATTCAATTTTAGAATAGGGCTGTAATGTAACAAAATGTGGAAAAAGTCAAAGGGTCTGAATACTTTCCGAAGACACTGTATAAGGGTGCAGTGAGATGGGTTGGACGATACTTTTCTTGTTAATGTTTTTTTTTTTTTTTACGGATACTTAAATGATAATCAACCAATGTAAGACTTTTTAAATGCTTTATTATCCAAATGTTCAAAGTGCGAGTGGGCGACGGAGAAAAACAAAATGGTGCAATTTGAGGCCATGTGGCGGAGAGTGCAATGGGCGCTGGAGATGGGTGTTAGCAGGTGGGTCTAGACAGGTATGATGTAGTTGTCGTTTGTGTATGTTATGTATTGTCTAAAAAGATCAAATAAAATATATTTTTTAAATATGGAAAAAAAGACAAGCTTGCAACAGGCATCTGATTATTAATTTATGAATAGGATTTATTTTGTTTACATTCTTCATTGTAACCATAAAGTCAAAAATAATTGAACCCACACAACATGAGCAGGTTAACTTTGTCAAAATATTAATTTTTTAAAGACTATCAGAAAAAATGTTGGTACTTATTTATTTTGATCACTCAGCTTTGCTGACAAATAGTGTTATTTTGTGGCATAGCCTACTAAATAGGCTAAGCCTAAATTAATTAAATTGCCTAAATAAACGAGTACATTTCATAGATAAAAGTAACTCAGGTCTTGAAAATATCGACACTTATTTCCCCCTCCCTCCCTATCCTCGCTGGACTCTTTCATTCAGTTTATTCTTCACATCAGCAAAGAAGGACTCCGTTTCAGAAACTCACTTTATATAGAGGGGCTATCAAGTCTAGAGTTTTTTTCTGTCTCTTTTTAGAGGGAGAGAAACCAAAAGCCCACAATACCTATTTTTCGAAAAATCTTCATTCCACATGTCGAGTGTAATTGCACCATTGTATTTACCCAAGTTATCTCAATTCTGGGACCACCTGCCAGCATTTCTTTGTTGTTGCCTGTGCAGGACTCTAGTGCCTCAGAGAGACTCTTGGACTGAAACATTCACACCTCCATTAATTTACCAAAATATAGTCAATTTGTTCCACAGTTCAGACTACTGATAGATCAGCGTTCTTACTCCCCCTTGTGATAGTTTGATGCAATGACAATGACGCAATTTACCACAATCTGCCACCATCTACCATAAATGGTCACGGCATAAGCTCAAAACTTTTAATTGAGCAACCACTGTAGTTCACTCCAAATGTGGTTATTACGTTGACTACATGCTGACAGTGAATTCAGAGACAGAGACAGCTAACTACACTACAAACATATTTTTGCCAGACCCTGTGAAGCAATTGTAATGAGTCTACCACAACATACTAAACAGTTTCCTGATTAGCATGGGATAGTCTGCATTTTAATTTAATTGTGTATTAGAAACGCAGTTTGAGAATTTGTGTGCAGATTTCGCCAGTGGTTGAATGGGGAATTGGGCTTCCCGGGAAAATGTTGTCTGAGGTTGAAACAGTAACCAAGGAGGGCGGAGCTTAGCGAAGGGTCAATTGTTGAGGAATGTACGTACGAACTATCTTGTGAACTTATTTTTTCTCAAAGGCCCAGTGCAGTCAACACTAAGGTTGGAATAATACTGTAAAATTGTGCAAATTATGATAATGCTCTTTTAGTCTACGGTAAATTAGCTAATAAACCAATAAGAAAGAGTTTCAAACCTCTCTGCCAATAACAGCTAGTTTTCAGTTTTCCCCCTCTCCACTCAGACCATTCCCAGACAGTACGAGCAAAGTTCTTGCTTTAAAAATCACAGTAAGGTACTTAATAGTTACCCAGAAATTATTTGATATTGAAATAGCTACATTGGGGCCTACAGAGTTGGCGCAGTGGTCTGAGGCATGGCATTGCAGTGCTAGAGGCGTCACTACAGACCCAATTGGCCCAGGATCATCCGGGTTAGGGGAGGGTTTGGACAGCCGGGATGTCCTTTCCCCATTGCGCTCTAGCGACTCTCCTATTGGCGGGCCGGGTGCATGCATATGCTGACTTCGGTTGCCAGTTGTACTTTGTTTCCTCCGACCCATTGGTGCGGTTGGCCTCTGGGTTAAGCTAGCAGTGTCAAGAAGCAGTGCGGCTTTGCAGGGTCATGTTTCGGAGGACGCATGGCTCTCGATTTTCGCCTCTCCCGAATTCATACTGGACTTGCAGAGATGGGATAAGACAGTAACTACCAATTTGGATATCACAAAATTGGGGAGAAAAAGGGGTAAAATGTTAAACAACAAAAAATGAAAGAAATTAAAAAATAAATACATCCAATGTAGCCATTTTATTATATATTTTTTAAATGTTTTACATTTTTTGAGTAGTGTTTTGGGAATCTGGGCCCAGGGCTTGGTCATTGAATAGACTCAAGTTATTTCTACATTTTATATGGTGCGACTTGTTTGTTTTGTTTTCCCACCAGTTTACCCCTGAGGTTCTGGATCAACATCTTGAAGAACCCCCAGTTCATCTTTGATGTTCAGGCATCAGACCATGTGGATGCTGTGCTGTCTGTCATAGCCCAGACCTTCATGGACTCATGTACCATCGCAGAGCACAAGCTGGGCAGGGTGAGCCACACACAGGGAGAAGATACCTTACCGAGGATGCTAAGGGGGAACGGCAGATCTAGCAGAAATTAAGGGAGAGTAGAGATGCCAAGGGTTTTGAAAGAAAGAATACTAGATAATGAGAGCATGCAGGTTCTCAACATTCATGTAACCATACTGTGTTTCGAATATAACATGTAAATGTTTCCCCCTCTCTAGGACTCTCCTATCAACAAGTTGCTGTATGCCAGAGATATCCCACGGTACAAGCAGATGGTAGAGAGGTGAGAACACCAGGCTCTTGCCCTCCTGATTGGCAGAGCAGAGAGGGCATTGCCACTGTATCAGTGCATTGCCGCAGCCACACTGAGCCTGCAGGGCTTCTTCTATGGAGAGTCTGTCTGGCAGCACGCTGCACACAGCATTGCTGTAGCTATACACTATGCTTGAGGAAACTCAGTCATACAAATTCTACTGTACAGTCTTGGCCAAAAGTTTTGAGAATGACACATATTAATTTCCATAAAGTTTGATATTTTTGTCAGATGTTACTATGGAATACTGAAGTATAATTAGAAGCATGTAATAAGTGTCAAAGGCTTGTATTGACAATTACATGAAGTTGATGCAAAGAGTCAATATTTGCAGTGTTGACCGTTCTTTTTCAAGACCTCTGCAATCCACCCTGGCATGCTGTCAATTCATTTCTGGGCCACATCCTGACTGATGGCAGCACATTCTTGCATAATCAATGCTTGGAGTTTGTCAGAATTTGTGGGTTTTTGTTTGTCCACCCGCCTCTTGAGGATTGACCACAAGTTCTCAATGGGATTAAGGTCTGGGGAGTTTCCTGGCCATGGGCCCCAAATATCAATGTTTTGTTCCCCGAGCCACTAAGTTAACACTTTTGCCTTATGTCAAGGTGCTCCATCATGCTGGAAAAGGCATTGTTCGTCACCAAACTGTTCCTGGATGGTTGGGAGAAGTTGCTCTCAGAGGATAATGTTGGTACCATTCTTTATTCATGGCTGTGTTCTTAGGCAAACTTGTGAGTGAGCCCACTTCCTTGGCTGAGAAGCAACCCCACACATGAATGATCTCAGGATGCTTTACTGTTGGCATGACACAGGACTGATGGTAGCGCTTACCTTGTCTTCTCCGGACAAGCTGTTTTCCGGATGCCCCAAACAATCGGAAAGGGGATTCATCAGAGAAAATGACTTTACCCCAGTCCTCAGCAGTTCAATCTCTGTACCTTTTGCAGAATATCAGTCTGTCCCTGATGTTTTTCCTGGAGTGAAGTGGCTTCTTTGCTGCCTTTCTTGACACCAGGCCATCCTCCAAAATTCTTTGCCTCACTGTGCATGCAGATGCACTCACACCTGCCTGCTGCCATTCCTGAGAAAGCTCTGTACTGGTGGTGCCCTGATCCTGCAGCTGAATGATAAATGGTAGATTTAGGTGCAATCTTACTGGCAGCAATATCCTTGTCTGTGAAGCCCTTTTTATGCAAAGCAATGATGACGGCACAAGTTCCCTTGCAGGTAACCATGGTTGACAGAGGAAGAACAATGATTCCAAGCACTACCCTCCTTTTGAAGCTTCCAGTCTGTTATTTGAACTCAAACAGCATGACAGAGTGATCTCCAGCCTTGTCCTCGTCAACACTCACACCTCTGTTAACGAGAGAATCACTGACATGATATCCGCTGGTCCTTTTGTGGCAGGGCTGAATGCAGTGGAAATGTTTTTGGGGGATTCAGTTCATTTGCAGGGCAAAGAGGGACTTTGCAATTAATTGCAATTCATCTGATCACTCTTCATAACATTCTGGAATATATACAAATTGCCATCATACAAACTGAGGCAGCAGACTATGTGAAAATTGGATTTTGTGAAAAATGGATTTCAGAAAGGAAATGCCATGTATTCATTTATTAGAAAAGATTAACAATACATTAGGTATTGGGGATTGGCTCTGCCCCTTCAGGGTAGCTCAATGCCAGAGCAAAGCTTCAATATACATTCAGGTCCATAAATATTTGGACATTGACCAAGTTATTATTATTTTAGCTGTCACAGCATATTGGAGTTGAAATTAAATAATGAATATGAGCTGAAAGTGCAGACTTTGAGCTTTAATTTGAGGGTATTTACCTCCAAATTGGGTGACCGGTATAGGAATTACAGAACTTTTTATATATGGTCCCCCCCCATTTTTAAGGGACCAAAAGTAATTGGACAATTGGCTGATCGGCTATTCCATGGTCGTGTGTGTTATTCCCTCATTAGTTAATTTACAAGTAAGCAGATAAAAGGTCTAGAGTTGATTTCAAGTGTGGCATTTGCATTTGGAATCTGTTGCTGTTAACCCTCAATATGAAGTCCATAGAGCTGTCACTGCCAGTGAAGCAAGCCATCATTAAGCTGAAAAATCAAAACAAAAACATGGCCAAATCAACTATTTGATACATTCTTAAAAAGAATGAACACACTGGTGGGCTCAGAAACACCAAAAGGCCCGTAAGTCCATTGAAAACAACTGTGGTGGATGACAGAAGAATTTGTTCCCTGGTGAAGAAAAACCTCTTCACAACAGTTGGCCAAATCAAGAACACCCTCAAGGAGGTAAGCGTATCTGTGTCAAAGTCAACATTCAAGAGAAGCCTTTCACCAGAGTAAATACAGACAGTTTACCACAAGATGTAAACCATTGGTAAGCCTCAAACAGGAAGATCAGATTAGAGTTTGCCAAACAACATCTAAAAAAGCCTGTACAGTTCTGGAACAACATCCTATGGACAGATGAGACAAAGATCAACTTGTACCAGAATGATGAGAAGAGCATGGAGAAGCGAAGGAAATGCTCATGATCCGAAATGTACCACCTCATCTGTGAATCATGGTGGAGGTAATGTTATGGCGTAGGCATGTATGGCTGCCAATGGAACTGCTTCCCCTATATTTATTGATGATGTGACTGCTGACAATAGCAGCAGGATTAATGAAGTGTTTGGGGCTCAGATTCTCTGCTCAGATTCAGCCAAATGCTTCAAAACTCATTGGATGGCGCATCACAGTGCAGATGGACAATGATCCGAACCATACTGCGAAAGCAACCCAATACTTTTATATAGTCCAGAAAGTGGAATGTTCTGCAATGGCCAAGTCAATCACGTGATCAGAATCCAATTGAACATGCAGAAGGCAAAACGCCCCAAGGAACTGAAGACCGCTGCAGTAAAGGCCTGGCAGAGCACCACCAGGGAAGAAACCCAGCATCTGGTGATTTCTATGGGTTCCAAACTTCAGGCAGTCATTGACTGAAAGATTAAAACTGACAATTTAATTTGTGATTGTTAGTTTGTCCAATTCGTTTTTAGCCCCTAGAATTGGGGGGGACCGCATTAAACATGCTGTAATTCCTACACTGTTCAACCGATTTTGGAAATAAATACCCTCATATTAAAGCTGAAAGTCTGCACTTTCAGCTCATTGTTTCCCTTCAAGTCCATTGTGGTGGCGTACAGAGCCAAAATGATAACTTGGTCAGTGTCAAAATATTTATGGACCTGACTGTATAATAAAATAACTATAGGCAGTGAGCACAGTATTCTATACATCTCCCCCTGCAGGAAGGAAAATGGAACCAAACAGGTGGAGGGTAGCAAGAACAAGCAAACTCATACTAGCAGTAGCAGAAAGTGGCAGAGGATGTGTGACCAGAACCTGGTCAGTTTAAATAGACCGCCATATTAAGTATGAAGTGTTAGCATCTGATCTGCACCAATCTCAGACAGGTTAGCATTTTTCGTCATGAATCTCGTTCTGGAGGCAACTCTGCAGTGGTCATTAGCTGACACAGCCACACAATCAGATTTTAAACCTAACCCAACTGCTAACCCTAATGCCTAAACTTAAATTAAGCACATTTTTGTTTTCATTTAATTTATACAATATAGCTGGCTCCATCTAGCGGAAATCGCTCAGATCTGCCTCCAGGACAAGATTTAATCCCAATAAACATCAACTTGCCAATCTTAGCTGATGCATACACCTGGGTTTCCCTTCTGATCCGGCTTCTCTTTATGAATGAGTGGTGTATGAGTGTATATCATATCGATTTTATGAAGGGTGCACTAATCTCAGATTTCCATTCCATCTCTTTCTTTCTCTCTTTTCAGATACTATGCTGACATCAGGCAGACCATTTCTGCCAGTGACCAGGAAATGAATTCTGCTCTTGCAGAACTGTCTCGTGTATGTTACATAAAAATAAAAACACTGGTGCATGTTTTGACATACATTTTCTGCTGTAGGCAGAAAATCTTTGGTTGTTTTTGCATAGAGCACTTAGAAGTTATGAACCAAGTTTTAGTATTTCCACCTTTCTTTACAGAATTATGCTGGTGAGGTGAACTACCTTGTAGCCCTGCATGAGCTGTACAAGTACATCAACAAGTACTATGATCAAGTGAGTCCAACATTTCTATCCATTGGTTTTTGAGGCCCATACTTGTACTTTCTATTTGATATTAAGCGAGTTGATGAACTTAACCTGTTATTGGTATTGTCTCCTCCCAGATCATCACTGCTCTAGAGGAGGACCCTACAGCTCAGAAGATGCAGCTGGGCTACAGGCTCCAGCAGATTGCGGCTGCCGTGGAAAATAAAGTCACTGACCTATGATAACAGAGTGGCCCTGAGACAGGACAGGCCGAGACCCTGAGGAAAAGACACCCGCTGTGAGGAGTAGTCCGAAAGGAAAATACTGTGTGAAAAGGAAAAAGACCTTGTGCATACAAGGTGTCTCTCTTTTTGGCAGACTGAAGGAAGTGAAGAAGGTTGAGGGGCACTCAAAGTGGTGCCCTTCTCTTTTTGCCATATCTGTGTAGAGTTACTGTGCGTAGATTCTCCTGACAAGCTGCACAGGAGATTTCCATAGCAACCTGACTACATTTAACCGCTGCTACTCAGTGTGTACATACATAAACTTTATCCTGAGTAAATTAGCAAAGCCCTGTTGAACTCTCTGGACTGCTGCAGAGTTTCTGCAACACAAACAATGTCTTACTGGGATGAAATGGATGGATAAAGCTTACAGGACTAAAATTAATTGAATAGCACTTATTCAATTATGCTAATGTCATTCACTTGCTAATGCCTTCTGTTTCCCTGAATCACATTTTCAAAGTCTTACTTTTCTGGTATAACTATCCTTTGCAGACAACATGTGAGGTAGTATTGTCTTCACTCATCCTTTTCACTCCCCATCAATGTTTTTATCAATCCACAAAGTTGTTCTGCTTCATGTAGTTGGACACTAAAGAACAGACTGCTTTCAATACATTGTGAAAATGTTAGGTACTCCATGTGCTGGCTTTTATGGTCACCCAGCTTTGACATTCTCTATGATTTGAATGTTCCTTTCCAAAATGGGTATGATGTACAAATAATTTTAGTGCATTTCTGATGGTAATTCTACGGTTCCCTATAATTGCAGTAGCCAAGCTGATATTTTCCGTTCTAATGCTGAGATAATGATAGACATATCTAGCTTAAACCTCCAGAGAAATCTCAGCTAGTTAATGTTCAATCTGCACAATGTTTCCTTCTCTTAGCAGGGTGCCAGACTTCACTACACATTATCTGTCAATGGCAGACTAGAAGGTGTTCTCAAAAAGGTGTATTTTGTGAGCAGCAGGAGCTAGTAATCAAACACAACAATTTCCAGAACTGAATGCGATCAAACAGTTTGTTTTAGAAAATGGCTGGTTATGTGTGACCAATATGACATTTTCTGTCAACACTGTGGGATGCGACGACTAACAAGCAAGTTGTTCCTGTTTGCAGGTTTTTCCGACACTTGATTATTTGAACAAATCACGATTTAGCAGGGTGTGTATCTTTTGAATTTCGGAAGGGGGGAGGTGACATTTGTCCTTCTGACTTAAAAGAAACTTGCAGAGAAAGGGGGGTGAAGCTACATTCGGCTTCCGCTCCTCATTCTAGTATCTTTTCTCATACATATCCCCCCCCCCCCCAGAACTTGAAAGAGTATCTGACGCAATTACGTAAGATTTTAGTTCTGGGTATCCGAGATTAGTATAGTTGTAAAGCGAAAGGAGTATGAGATTGGCAATATAATATTGTTTATCTCATAAAACTTGCAGCATGACATGTTTTTAGTCTCAACAATGAATCCTTTAGCCCAAGGCCTCATGACTGACCTTTTTTATGACTAAAATTAAACGGTAGCCCTATTGTTTGATTTTCACTAATACAACATTTTAACCCTCAAGCTACTGACTGGAGTCATTTTGACACCATAGGTATATTTATCATAGCACAAAGGTGGTTTATTAAAATCTTCAAATTTGTAATGACTTGTTCTTAACAAATCTAAATCCATGTTTTCAGTGTTTCTGTATCAATATGGGGGTCATTCCTCCAATTCGATGCCTTTTGGGATGTGTAATTTGGTGGGATTTTTTGTTGTTGATTTCACCTCATTTTAACATTCTGTCATAAAAGCACATGTTCAACTTAATAAAAAATGTGTTTTCCCATCTCAATAGGTTAAATAATTACTATAGTAAGTGCCTATTAAGTGCCAAATAAAGTAACCTGGTTGACAATTTAACCTTAAAGCAGCCATAAATCTCCTTGTGATGGGGGGAATGGAAGCTTGTTGTGCAACAGGGAGGGGCAATTTGAGTGCAAGCTTCAACATTTTTTTAAAAATATGGCCAAAAAAGAGTAGAACCATCTCATCTGTTTTTACACTCATTTCATTATCAGATGTTCAATGTTTCTTTTCAAACATTGAGTTCATATAACAGCGTTCACCTTAAAATGAGGGAGTTTTTTTAACCTTAAAATGAATCACTAAATAAATAAATAAATTAAATACTTTTCAGAAATTACTTTGTCAAAGCAACAAAATAACCAGGGCTACACAATCATGTGAGAACTTTTTGGGAAGTCACAGATGATGCACGGAGGGACATGTCAAAATGCTGAATTTTGGCACATTAGCAAGTCTTTATATAAAACATATGCTTTATTGAATTGTACATGTGATCTATATTAAAAGGGCACTTCATTGAACATAACAGGCTTTTAAAATTCAATATTGATGCAAAAATTTGACGCAAAATGTCAAAAGATACTAATTCCGTGGAACAACCCATGGACTATTAAGAAATTCAATTCCTTTTGGGATAGTTTTGACCCTAGCCAAAAACACTTAATTTTGTCTATAGTAATTTGATTTAAAAAATGACTTTTTATTTGAATCTAGGTTTCTCTGGAGACAAATACTAGTTATCCATAGGGTGGAGGGGACCTGTATCAGTGATTTTGATCCAATACAGATCCTCTGCAGAGATACAGCTCCCCATGTAACTTACTTGCCTAACATTGTACATTTCTTTACCATGTATCGTAATGACTGTACTACAAAACCAAAATGACCTTATTTTTGTGCATGTAAAAATCTGACAATAGTGTATAAAGTTTGCCAGTGGTATAAATTCTTGATAGAGCTGCAATGGAGAACTCCAGTACACTCCAGCTACATAGAGTGCTGTATTGGTCTGTATTCTCTGAAAAGTTATTCTAGGGCAAATATCCCAAAAAGTATTTATTTGAATCCAGGTTTCTCTGGAGACGAAATATTAAGTTATATGTATCATCAGAGGGTGGAGGGGGACCTGTATACTGACCAAATAGACCGATCACCTGCAGAGATGGAGCAGTTTATGGTTATAAATCAAATCAATCACATTTTATTTGTCACATGCTTTGTATGCAACAGGCGTAGACTAACAGTGAAATGCTCACTTACGGGTCCTTTTCCAACAATGCAGTTAAAAAATTTTTTTAAATAGACATGAGGAATAAATACACAGTGAATAACTCATTTTATTTAGGTATGTAGCAGTCTTGTTTATGACTTGGGGGTATAAGATGTTCAGGGTACTTTTGGTTCCAGACTTGGTGCATTGTTACTGCTTGCCGTGCTGTAGCAAAGAGAACCGTCTGTGGCTTGGGTTGCTGGAGTCTTTGACAATTGTTTGGGCCTTCCTCTGACACCGCCTGGTATAGAGGTCCTGGATGGCTATAACTAGGTACGACCATGTACAAATCTAAATTTACCTTAGATATATGCCAATTTGCAGTCAAAACAGCTCGGAACAGTCTGTTGGTCGTATTAATACTTGGTAAAACTTAAATACGGAAACCCACTACCTTCTAAATATGAACACACAGTGCTGTGTATTCTCTACGGTAAATGTTACAAAATCCTATATTCTATAGGTGCAAGCAACTTGTGATATTTTGGATGCTATACCATTTGTTTTGAGGTGACTTTGGGCATGGTTTTTGAAGCATCCTGCCATAGCCTCCAACACTCCCAATGTTTTACTAACAGTGATGGTAATGCTGTCTGTGGGCTTAGTAAATAAAGTAAACTAAGCCACACATTTGGTACATTTCTTTCAGGATCACTTTTTGAAGTGAATTTAATCATTACTTTTCAATAAAATGTAGAATATTTAAAATTGTGTACCGTCCCTTTAAACGGCAATACTTTTTACCACATAAAATGACCATTTTATATATTTTCTACATTCTGAAAACGAAATGATACTATAATAAAATAATGGTAAATAAGCTTTTTCTGTAGTAATGTGGATAGAATTTGGGAGAAAAGGCTGCAAATTGAATGAAGGAAACATATTTGAGTTTTTACAGAATATGCAAATTACCTATAATTTAGCTATAGTAAGTGTTTTGGTCTCTTTTTTTCAGATTACATTAATTACATGTCTAATGTTTTAAAAATAAATATGTTGCTATTTTGCTATGACTGTTGCTTTTTCAAATATAGTTTCTTCTTGGGGTAACAATGAACCCAGATGGTAATCGATGTATGAAAATATTTTGGTAGCTTGAGGGTTAAAATATTTTTAGGTTTTAAAATTGTATTTATTTATTTATTTTCCTGTCTGGTTGGCTGCTGGTTCGTTATCTATTTACGAAGACCAAATAATCAATGGAATTACAATGAAATCCATTGTTTGAAAGTGAGATCCGATTTCATGCAAACGCCTGTCATATTCTTCTTTGGTACTGATGACATGGTCCACAATGAATGAATTACACTGTTCTTTTTTTAAATGAATTTTTATAAATGCAGTAGAAGCTTTATGTAGGCCTATACTGTTCATGTTTTGACTTTTGACCCTTTTTGATTTTCATTACTGTGTGTTTTGTGGGTTGGGTAAGGGTATACTTTACAAAAAATCTAAGTATCAAAGTTAAGACTCGCATTACATTCTGGGACTACTGCTTTTTGACATGTCAGTTTTTACATACATTTTTAGATTGTCATGCTATAATAAGGGAATATCTGTTTGTTAGTAATGTGGAGCAAGTTATGTTGGCGATTTTAAAGTACATTTTTGTCATCTCTTGCCATGGACATAACAAAAGCAATCATTGTTTTCCTTGCTAAATTCAAACATTATTTGGATGTCCTTGTAAATACTTTAAGATTTGTAAGTAAGCCTACCATTAGCTTTCTCTAACAGTTTGATAGGTGAAATGTAACTTAATGTCATGCAATAAAATAGTCAAAATGTCAATGTAATTTGTGGTTTTGTATTTAAAGTGATCATTGTAGAAATTTGCTGCCAGTTTAGGGCTTTGAGAGTACTTCTGTTATGCCGGCCATCAACTGCACTACAGCAAGACCCTTCAAGCTGGAGTTAAGCCTACCCTATATGGAGCTAGTGGCCCTATATGTGCCTAGTGGTTAGAGCTTTGGGCCAGCAACCGAAAGTTTGCTTGTTCAAATCCCCAAGCCGTCAAGGTGAAAAATCTGTCGATCTGCAGTTGAGCAAGACACGTAACCGTAATTGCTCCAGGGTTGCCGTCAATAATGGCTGATCCCTAGCCGTGACCCCACTCTCCGAGGGTGTCTCAGGATATGCAGAAAATATATTTCCATTTCAAAGCTTACAATCATACATGTTACCCACTTGTACATGCAGTGAAACAGGACTGCATGTACTTTTGGGGGCCCCCCACCTCGCAACAAAACATTTTAGAGGCCCCCTTCTTGACGGTGGAGAGAAATTAAAGTTCACTTCCTGCACTTACTTTTTTTCCCATGGCGCATAGAGAACTTGCTTTAAAATTGTACAATTTTCTTCAATTCTACACATTTTGCCATGGGTTGGAAATATTTTTTTTTGCTGTTTGATAGACAAATTCCTGCAATTCTACACATTTTGTATTGACTTATGCCATGTTATGATATCCTGAGTAAGAATGACAAACAAAATGAACTGCATGCTTTCCCGAGTTGTAGTGGGAGGACCATGCAACATATAACCGCATGACTCCAAGCTTACTTTGATATGATGGTTATTATATACATTTTTGCACATAAACAAGTTTCCACCGCCATTTCTCACATAATTCATTTAACAGACACAAAAAGATCCCACCTTTTCTATTATTATTATTTGGTCGGGGGCCCGAAGAGACCACTTATGTCGCTTATGTCTGGATCTGGCCCTGTGTAGAAGTGCTGACGTATATGAAGAGTAAACTGTATCATTAAAAGCATCTTCACATCATTAAGGTCCAATTTGTCTGACACAGATTTACCATTGAACATGCATATTAGTCTAGGAGCTGGCATAATCTAAATCCGGGAAAGTGACTTTTTAATGAAGGGAACGACAGGGTACTGCAGCACACTACTTATGCCATTGACTCAAAATGTGAATTGTGTTGCTTCATGTAGGCAGATGGTTTACAGTAAATGGTGTTTTTCTAATAATTTTCAGATTGCTATATTTGTTATGCTGTACTTCCAGCCAATCATTCTGCTGTGAGATATTTACAGTATGCCTGTCTGGTGACTGGTGTGATGAAGAGGCTTAAGAGGAGCTCATGAAAACCAGATAGCCTTGGCAGAAAGTCCTCAGTGCCATGTGCTTACACTCTAACAAAGGCCAGGAGGTTGTGAGTGTTCAAAAGTGGAAACAGTGTCACGTCAAATGAATGCAAGTCAGTGAGGTTGTGCTAATGAAGACCTTGGGGTTTAGAGGGGAAGGTTGGTGGGTGAAATAAGTCAGTGGGGCCTGGCCTGTTGTACTCCCTGCTCGTGTCTACGAGAAGTAACCAAGTTTCTCTCTAGTTGCCGTACCATGTATGGTTTTAGTCCAGTAGCATTTGTAGTACAGTTACAGTAGCTGTGGCAGCACATCTAAAGATAAGTGATCCTAAAAAAAATTTTGCTTTTGCAATAGGCGTACAGAAAGGTGAGATATATTAAACATTAACCATATGTTTATTGCACTTATTAAGTTTTAGACCGTAGCTACAGTGTAGCCTCCCAAGGTTTACAGGGAACATTTGAATTCCTACCAAGTACTGAGAACATGGCTAGTTAAAAGGTTTATGCGATACCTATGATATCCAACTTGTGTTTTATATGCACCCCCTTCTGACCCAGTTTTCAAACTCTCCTCATCACGTTTGCGTCTCAGTCAAAGAAAAGCTACAGCTGAGCCACTGTGGGTCTGCTACTTGTGGTACCACACATTGGAACAGCAGCCCTAATGGCTAACTGAGGCTTTACAGTTTATGCTGTGCCAAGATTAGGCCGTAATTCAATCAGGCCATAAATAGGAGGTGAATTATGTTTGCAGTAGAACAAGAATATTCAGCCTAAAGAAAATTCACCCAGTGTAACAGAATGAAACAAAGAGGTTATGATGACCTCTCAAACAAATATGTCTAGTGCTCGAAAGATGTTTGCCCAGTTAGCAAAATTATTCCTGGGCAACTGTAGGCCACATACTTTGTGTTTTTCTGGCCAAGTATAAGCCTGGGTCCCCAGCCCAAGTCTGGTGCACATACTGTATCACCGTTAGATTAAAAAGGAGAGGCCCAGCTCTGGCCCACACAGTGTAAAATGATTCATTCTAAACGATGTGGCCCACATCTGGGCCATATTGTGCAAAACAATTGTAAAATAAAAAGGTGTGGTACCAGTCTGGCCTACATACTGCACAAAGGTATGGCTGAGTTCCTGTCTATAGGAGCCCTGTCCAGATGTAGGCTGCCACATAACCTTAAATGGGGCTACATTAAACCAGCTACTCCCCAAATAACATTCAAATACTCTGCTATTAAAATCTTCATTTAAACAAAAGACAGGAGTGGTTGTTTTATATAAAACAGATTGTTTGGATCCTGGATGCTGATTGGTTGATAGCAGGGAGTTTACTCACCACAATTCCCAGGTAATATTAACAGGCCATTTGAATTATCATTCCACTCCCCCACATGCCAGGCATTTCATAAACTTCACCTCACCTTGACAAAATACAGTATTCCCCATAGGTTTAGCCTATATATTGGATTGCAACAGTTGGTGTTTGTCCAAACCTTGCAGCCTGCCTCTCCAACCTGTGCAACAATGTTGCATTTTTTTTTGCAATCCCCACTGTGCCATCGAGAATGAACTTGTCTGGGTGAGACTGACAGCTTCTCTGAGCCAGGCAAATTCATTTATCAGGATCATTATAATGGATCTATCTAAAGAAATGGCAATAGAAACAAATGGGAAACTAACAAAACTGCACATAGTTTGCTGTCATTTCAGCTGCTTGTGTGCTATATTTAGTTGGCTAGATAGCAAAGTAGGAGCTAACCAGCATAGCAGCATTATTTGCTTGGAATGGACGACCAGTCCGCTTGGCTGGCAACCATGCCAATAGAACGGACGACCAGCCTGTTTGGCTAGCAACTTCAGAATCTCATAACGAATGACTGGCGTTTGCCCGGACTCTGCTTTATGTCGGGCCTAAGAACAGCCCTTACCACAAAGATCCACTAACCTTGATAATTTGGACAGCCACACTAGCTTTGCCCTCAAGTGGGCACATGCAAGCAAGCATGTTAGGGATCAACGGCTATATTGAACTTTGATTGGTCCATCGCTCTGCGATATAGCAGAGTATTTGCTTTCCGCAATTTAGGTCCCGCCTTGTTCATACTTCCTCGCCCATGCATGCTTGGCTCAATGCCCCCCGCCCACTTCACTTATCTCTATTGAAAACGAATAGGTATTTCGTTGTTTCATCGCTCGATCGTGGATCTGGACTGTTAGTGGGGTGTTATTCACAGGCTTTACTCCCGGGTTCTCATGCCCCTTACTAAAACATGTTGAGTGTTTTGAAACGTTTCTTGACGATATTGTCGCATTGATTTTACAAAAGCGTTTCATAACGCTCGGACAGAAACATGGTGAGCTGTTGCAATTTGGCAATGTATTCATGTCCCAGCCATATCCCCTGTAGCTCACGTTGTTGTTGAAAATGTCCCTGCCTTTGACCACATATATTTATATTGTTATGACATTGTGCCTTTTCATGTAAAAAAAAAAAGTGTTTACGCACATGGATTACTCTCTGCAACTTTATCAATAAATCCTGCACCTATGAATCATCTCAACTCCCGTGCCTATAATATCTAGGAACTATTCTTTTTTACATTTCTCTCGACCTGATTTAGGTCTACAGCCTAAAAACACATAAATTAAGGATTAAGGGCTTGTCACGGTAAGGTCTACCCGTTTCTTTCGGCGCATTTGACAAATACAATTTGATTTGAAATGTACCAATAAGTAAGGTCATAAGTCACCTTGGACCAATTAAACAGTCAACCCAGTCGTGTAGGCTATTGAAACCGAGCAGGGGGGCTCTTTCTCTCCGATCCATCAACTTTCATTCAGTTTATCGCTGTGCGCCTTGCGGTTTCTGAAGTGTCTTCGGGTGGCGTGTTGGAGCAGAGTGTTAACAGCCCAGTATTAATCACAAAGAGCAGAGCCATGCCTGAGACCTCACTCAGCTCTCCCCTGTATCGTGACCGTGGATATTTTTACCCTCTCTCCAATTCCATGAGTGGGGTGGAAACATACTGATGAAAGTGTACGAAGTGTAGCTTCCCACTGATTTGACTTCCGACGGTGGCCATCAACCAACTGACAGAAGTGAACTCAATGACACAAGACTCGTTTGATATAGCCCATATATCTACTTTTACTGTTCCTAATTAGATCAAATCAGATATAGCTTATTATATAATTAGATAAAGCTCTTTATGACTGCACCATAGAAGGAAAAAAATCTAATGCAGTGTACAGCACGTGTCCAGTGCAATACTCTTGTGCTACGTGGTTTTCATTCCTCATGCCGAGATTACTGTAACTCTTAGTTCAAAATTCTGCAGCTTGGTTTTTAATAAATCTTGTTAAGGATAGGGGGCAGTATTTCCCCTTTGGATGAATTGCGTGCCCAAGGTGAACTGCATTAAAATCTGTCATAAATTGCTAATATATGCATATTATAATTAATATTGGATAGAAAACACTCTGAGGTTTCTAAAACCGTTTGAATTATGTCTGTGAGTATAACAGAACTCACAGGGCAGGCAATCTTGCAAACTAGTTTTGAAATCCTGAAAGTTGGGGCAACTTTGACGTCATCGCCCCTCCCTTCCCAACAAGTTATGGATTTGGAAACACTTCCTATGTCTTCCACTTGATGTCCTCATTCAGTAGAAAGTGTAATGGAGCATTTGCTGTGAACTTTGACCGAATGGTGCTAGAGTGTCGCAAAAGATTCGTGTGCTTGAAGGCGTGTATGTGTTGGAGTGCTTCGTCTGTTCCAGTTAGCCCCAGATGAACTAGGATGGCCCGGTTGAAATGCTATTCGATCTGTATGATCATAACATTCTGAAGATTGATTCTGCACTTAGTTTGACCAGTTTCGTTGACCTGTAATATGTAATTTGGAAGTTTTGATGCAAAATTATCCTGGACCAGAAGTCATTTTTTGGGCATTTGAGCTGAAAGTGGTAGCAAATGCTGCTACATGGACACTAGAATTGAACATTATGAAACAAAACGATTTATTGTTGAACTAGGACTCCTTGCACTACATTCCGATCGAAGATCATCAAAGGTAAGGGAATATTTATGTTGTAATTTTTGTATTTCTGTTGACTCCAACATAGCGGAGAAATATTGTTACGTCTGAGCGCTGTCTCAGATTATTGCAATGTTAGGAATTTTTCCGAAACGTTTAAAAAAATGTGACACAGCGGTTGCATTAAGAACCAGTGTATCATTTTAATTATATGTAGAACATGTATCTTTAGTCAAAGTTTATGATGAGTATTTCTGTTATCTGGCGTAGCTTTCTATAATTCTTCCGGACATTTTGGAGAATTTTCTGAAATGGCGTCAATGTAAACCGATATTTATGGATATAAAATGCATATTATCGAACAAAACATAAATGTACTGTGTAACATGTCATATGACTGTCATCTGATGAAGATTTTCGAGAGGTTAGTGATTTATTATGTTTTTATCCTGCTTTTTGTCATTTTATCTTTTGTGGTACAAAATAGCTACGTTTTCTCTTTGTTTTGGTGGTGGTCTAACATAAATATATGCTGTGTTTTCGCCGTAAAACATTTTTAAAAATCTGACACGCTGGGTAGATGAACAAGGTGTTTATCTTTCATTTGAGGTATTGGACTTGTTAGTGTGTGGAGGTTAAATATTTCTAAGAATATTTTTGCATTCCCTGCGCCACCGTTTCAGCTGAGGGGGGTGGGGGGGTAGTTCCTGTAGGGGAACCCATAGGCTTAACAAGTTTTTAACAGGCACCAGAAAATGTAACCATATGAAATCAAATTATTGTATTTGTCACATGCGGCCGAACGGGTGTAGAAGTGCTTGCTGACAAGCCCTTCCCAACTATTATAGTTTAAAATTAATAATAATTAAAAAACAAAATACACACGAATGAAGCTATATACAGGGAGTACCAGTACCAGGTAAATGTGCAGGGTATGAGGTATTTGAGGTAGATATGTACATGAAGGCAGGGTAAAGTGACTAGGCATCAGGAGATAATAATAAGAGTGAAATAAAGAACAGAGTAGCAGCAGCATATGATGTGTGTTTGTGTCTGTGTATTTAAACACAACTATTTTAATTTCCCTACGCTGGCCACCAGTCACTTTTAGAATAGATGTTAACATTTGAGTAATTATGTTTAAGGCTTGGTTTAGCCCCATCCTATATCTCAAATATTTTATCTCCCTGTGAGCCAGTACACAGCCTGAGATCCTCTGACAGGGCACTGTTGACCATTCCAAAGTCTAGGTTGAAAATGACAGGAGACTGGGCATTTGCATTAGGGCCCCTAGACTTTGCAATCGTCTACCAGAGGAGATCAGGCTTGTGCCTATTTTTAAATCTCTGCTGAAGACACACTTTTATAAAGATGCTTTTCATGTATGATTTCAATTTATGATTTTCAATTTATGATGTGTTTTTCATTCTCCTTCCTCCTGTCTTTGTTTCTTTGTTAGTACTTTTATCTAATTTATATTTTTTATGAGGTGAAGCATTTTGTTACTTGCATTGAAAAGGTATTATTATTATTCCTTGTTTTGATATATTATACTGTACAGGTATTTGCACATGGTGGGAAAAGGGGTGCCCTGGCGTTCCTGTGAGATCATGAACTGTTGGACTGGGGTCGTTAAACCCCCGCAGTAACCCCACACAGCTGTCATTTCCTCTTCCCTCTACCCTTTCACAGCTGTGGAGAGATATACAGAGTGGGGGTGAAGGGAAGAAAGAGTAAAAGAAGAGGACAGAGAGAGAGTTGGGGGGTTGGGGATTTCCATGTTTAGACCTGGCCGACTCCTCATACATAAACACTGCTGACTGGTCACAGGCAGTCAGAGTCCTACTGTATACAGGCTCTGTATACTCAGTCATGGAGAGGAATATGTGCTCAGCTCAGACTTCTGTACAGTTGGCTCAAAAAACGTAAGTATCATCTGTTCTCACTTTAAGTATGCCAGATCTAGAACAGTACACTGACATTATTATTACTAATTGAAAGGTGCACCTCTCAACCTGTAACCTGGCTGCCCACTAAATTGTCAGTGAGACTCACCTGTTACCCATAGCAAGTCACAAAGTCAATGAGTGGAAGTTTGGTATCTTTTTAATTAAGAAATATTTTTGAGGAACAGGTCTTAACCAGAGGACTTTAACCTTGTGTGTGGTTGTTAGCTAGCCTGGTGCCAGTCTCTTTAGCTAACATTCCACTCCTTGCCACTCCTTGTCATTGACAAGGAGACCAGCCTTTCTGCCATCTTCAAATATGAACATTCTATCATTACTTAGATTGAGGAGAACAGAGGAGCTGATCCTGATTCGATAACCCTCACAGCTATCCTCCAATCACAACAATTATCCAAATGTTTTACAATGGGTGGGTCTAATCCTGAATGCTGATTGATTAAAACCGCATTCCAGCCGGTGTCTATTCCACAAGTTACCACCGGCTAAATCTATGACGCTAAAATGCCTATTTACTCTGTTCCATCTGACTGTGCAATCCACTGTCTCATCAGCTATTTATAAACATGATCTCCACTTTAAAAATCATCTAGACATTATCTCACATTTATTTTAGACTAACATTTAGTTTTCAACATATTTGTATGAACTTTGCTGTCTGTCTCTCCAACATTTGCAACATTATTTCAATATTCAAATTGGATCTCCACTTGTACCATAGTAATGAACGAGTCTGGAATCAGGACCAGACAGACAGGCAGGCAGCGTTTCTCAACCAGTCAAAATCATGAATCAGCTGGCATCATTTTTATGGATATATACCAAGAAATGTAAATTGAAAAAAGGTCAAATGAAACGAAGTGCAGCAAGTTTGCCATCTTTCCAGCTTCAGTTTGAAGTGATTGTGTTAGCTGTGTTGTTGGCTAGCTCTTTTGAACAACAGTGTCCTGACGAGTGAGCACATGTTTTTTGCCAGACAAAATCACACCTCATCAACTCATTGTTAGGGATGTATCCAAATGTCTACAGAAAACAGCTTAAACAAAGCAAATTAAGCTACTTTGCTGTTATTCTGTCTTTTTGACGTGACTGTAAATTAGCCGTCGTTGGCTATCTAGCAATCAAGAGATAAGAACTTTGCCATCCTGTATGGCAATGGAACCTCTTGAACGAATGACTGGGTCGCGTCCATAGATACAGAACAAAAAGACTGAACGACTGGGTTGCGTCTCTAGCAACTGAACCGATAGAATGAACAACCAGCCCTAGATTTGTGACCGGACTATATCTTGTGGAAGGATGAAATAGTATGAATAAATTCATAAAATGTACAATTTTAATAAAAAATATGTCAATCATTATTTGAATATGTTGGTAACCCGTTGTATAAAAGTGATAATGCCCTCAAAGCCAGTGTTTGGCAAGGGTGTTGCCAATATATCCTCCAATCTATCCTCCAAACACCAGCTTCGAGGGCATCACCACTTAATTGGTACTGGATAACTATTTTTCACCACAGAACATGTTGGTACCTGGTTGCTAAGCAAACATTTTTTTTGTCCAGATGATACCAATCTGTCAAAAGTTGCTAGCTGAAGTCTAACTTCTCAAACTAAATACATACTGCAATTCCAATCACAAAACCTGGCTGGTTTGATTGTAAGCCTCAAAATACAATAACTTGCCTAGTTAACAGCTAAATGTTTGTTTTTGACTTTGTTATAATTCTATTTTCGAAGGTTCCACATGTTTTCATGGAAAATATGAATGTTATTATTTCCATCGACCAATGAGCAATTCTGCCATAAACCCAGCTGCATATTGAACATTGACATTGCCTCAAGGCCAGTCTCTGTGGCAATGACATGGAGAGGCAAGAAGTGGAATGTTAGCTAAAAAAGACTTGTACCCAGACTAGTTGTTTGCCTCAGTAAATGGAAACCAATTTATAGCTTGACCCTAACCTTTTTTCCCATGGCCAGAGAGGCAGGGGCTCCATGTATAGCTCGCCTGGCACACAATGAGAATGTGTGCATTATTTTAGTGCCTCTGGAGGTGAATGACAGTTTAGAGTTTCACTGGGTCTGTCACAGTGTCAAGGACCTGGGCCAATATCCACGCTCTGAACTGGAGCCACAACATTCTGAGAGACTGTCCTGGAGAGGATATTTGACTATAAATAAATTATTCAGAAAAGGAGCAATAATTGACAGATCTAGACAAGACAATATTTATAGTACACTAACCTGATAAAGCATATCCTAATGAATTTGACCTTTGCCTCTTTTACAGAGGGTCACAGTGAGGTACATGTAGTCAGTGGTGATTATAGCATGTAAATCTTGGTGGGGCAAAAAAATAATAATTTGTGGGATGCTTGCCAGCAAATGTCAGGATTTGGCCAGGGTTGTTCCGGGTTTTGGTCACTAGATGCCCCCATTGTGCTTTTTGACCTTATGTTTTTTCCCTTGTTCCCCATTATTATTTGCACCTGTACCTCGTTTCCCCTGATTGTATTTAAACCCTTAGTTTCCCTCAGTTCTGTGCTCTGTGTTTGTATGTTAGCACCCAGCCCTAGTGTTCTGTGTTTTCCTGTCGATTCCGGTGGATGCTCTTGTGGAATTCTGTTTTTGTTTTTGAGTGTCTCTTGAGGCTTTTTTGTGCTATTCCTACCACCTTTTGGATTTGCCATTTTTGTATTTAAGGACTTCTCCTTTTTACTTTATTAAATACACCGTCTTAAGTACTGCTGTGTCTGCCTCATCTTCTGGGTTCTGATGACTATTCGTGGCTCAGTTGGTTAAGTGACTGTTTCTCACTCCGGAGACCCAGGTTCGTAACCGGGTCCTGACAGAAACACAGAGCCAAAAATGAACCCAGAGGCAGCCAGTTCCCAGGACCTTTTTGCCATGCTGTCCCACCACCAGGAGACTGTCCAACGCCACGAAGCCGCCCTGGTTCAGCAAGAGGCCTTAATGGCTAGACATTCTCATCTTCTGTCGGAGATGCTGACTTCCATTAAGCAAATATCTGATCGTCTTACCCCGGCAACAGTTCCCGTCCCAGTACCTCAGATTCACGTACCCATGGCAGTTAACCCCCTGGCTGAACCTCGTCTTCCACCTCCCCAACGGTTCTCAGGTGATCCAAGTGCTTGTAAAGGGTTTCTCACCCAATGTTCTCTCTCCTTTGAGCTACAACCCTCGTCGTTTCCCACCGACCGGTCTAAGATCGCTTATATCATCACCCTGCTGTCGGAAAAAGCCCTGGCCTGGGCTACTGCTGTGTGGGATGCCCATAGTTCCTGCTGTGCCAGCTACTCTGCCTCTGCTGAGGAATTCAAACGAGTGTTTCAAGGCCCAAGCAGTGGTTCTGACTCAGCCAAACAGCTCCTGACTCTCCACCAAGGTTGGCGCAGCGTGACGGACTATGCCATCCAGTTCCGCACGGTGGCAGCAGCGAGTGGCTGGAACAACGAGGCGCTCACGGTGTGCTTTCTGAAAGGCCTTTCCGACACTATCCAAGATGAACTGGCCACTCGGGAACCACCGGACAATCTCGAGTCCCTGATCAAGTTGGCCTCACGCATTGACCAGCGTCTGAGAGAGAGAGAACTCAACCGTAGACCTCTAGCCCCTATCAGTCCCAGCTCCGAGTCCCCACCTTTATCATCACTGGCTCCACCGGAACCCATGCAGATTGGACGCATCTCCCAGGCTGAGAGAGACCGCCGGATGAGGGAGCGACGCTGTCTATATTGCGGCAAACCGGGCCATTTCCGTTCCACGTGTCCCGGGCTCCAGGGAAACGCTCTGTCCCGTACAGACCGGGGGAACTGTAACGGGAAACATAACCTCCTCCCATCCGTCCAACTCCCGTCTGCTCATTCCAGTCACCCTCTCCTGGGACAACCACAAGCTTCACCTTCAAGCCTTGGTAGACTCTGGAGCCGCAGGTAACTTCATGGATGGTGTCTGGGCGAAGGAGAATGGCGTTCCCTCTGAACCTCTAAGTGACCCCATGAGGGTTACTACATTGGATGGAAGCCCTTTGGGATCTGGACTTGTCACTCATGTCACTACCTCCTTGAGACTTTCAGTTTCACAACACCAGGAATTGATGAACTTCCATTTGATCTCCTGTTCCGAGTTCCCTCTCGTCCTTGGATACCCCTGGCTTCACAGCCATAACCCTCACATCGACTGGTCTGTGGGCACTATCAAGCAGTGGGGTGCCAAGCTACTTGTATTTTCCAGAATTCCCCGAGTTCTACTCCCGAGTCTTTAGAATCCATCGACCTGACCCGAGTTCCCGAGTGTTACCATGACCTCAAACTGGTGTTTAGCAAACAGAGGGCCACCATGCTACCACCCCATAGACCTTACGATTGCCCCATCGACCTGTTTCCGGGCACTTGCCCCCCCAGGGGTCGGATCTTTTCCCTATCTCCACCCGAACGAGCTGCTATGGATACCTACATCAAGGACGCTCTGGAAGCAGGCCTCATGCGTCCATCCACCTCCCCGGCGGGAGCAGGGTTTTTCTTTGTGGCCAAGAAAGACGGTGGATTACGTCCTTGCATCGACTACCGGGGACTCAATGCCATAACCGTCCGTAACCGTTACCCGCTACCCCTTATGGCCACAGCCTTCGAGCTGCTCCAGGAAGCAGTTGTTTTCACTAAGCTTGACCTGCGGAACGCATACCATCTTGTGCGGATCAGACCTGGTGACGAGTGGAAGACCGCTTTCAACACGCCTACTGGTCACTATGAATACTTGGTGATGCCCTTCGGCCTGACCAACGCCCCAGCGGTGTTCCAAGCACTCATAAACGATGTGCTTAGGGATATGCTTAACATATTTGTGTTCGTTTACTTGGATGACATCCTCATCTTTTCGAGCTCCCTTCAAGAACACACTAAGCATGTCAGACAAGTACTCAAACGCCTCCTGGACAGCCATCTGTACGTTAAGCCGGAAAATGTGAATTCCATTCATCCCGAGTACAATTCCTGGGATTTGTAGTGGAACCCGGTCGAGTCCAAATGGACCCCAGGAAGGTCGGGGCGGTAGCGGATTGGCCCACCCCAAATCCGTTAAGGAAGTTCAGCGTTTCCTGGGCTTCACAAACTTCTACCGCAAGTTCATCAAGAACTTCAGCTTGGTGGCAGCCCCTCTCTCAGCTTTAACCAAGGGTGGCAATGCAAGGTTTTTGTGGGGAAGAGAAGCTGAGACGGCCTTCCAAGGACTCAAGCAGCGCGTTCTCTCTGCTCCCATCCTGATACTACCGACTACGGATGAACCATTTGTGGTGGAGGTAGACGCATCAGAGGTTGGTGTTGGAGCTGTCCTGTCCCAGAGGGGTGAAGACAAGAAGCTTCATCCGTGCGCTTTCTTCTCACACCGGCTTACCCCGACTGAGAGGAACTACGATGTGGGGGATCGTGAACTCCTAGCGGTTAAGATGGCATTGAAGGAATGGAGACACTGGCTCGAGGGGGCTTCTCACCCGTTTCAAGTGCTTACGGACCACAAAAATCTGGAGTATATCCAGCAGGCGAAGCGGTTGAACTCTAGACAAGCTAGATGGTCTCTTTTCTTCAATCGATTCCAGTTTATCCTCACCTATCGGCCCGGGTCGAAGAATCTCAAACCGGATGCCCTGTCCCGAGTCTACGCTCCTGCCATTCGAGATGACACGGACATGCCTGTCCTTCCTGCTGCTAAGATTGTGGCTCCGATCTCGTGGCAAGTTGAGGATACCGTGAGACGTGCTCAAGCTAGCGAACCGGACCCGAAAGGAGGTCCTGCCAATCGGTTGTTTGTCCCCAAGGCAGTGAGGACTCAGGTCCTTCTGTGGGGGCACTCTTCTCGCCTCACCTGTCATCCGGGCGTAGGTCGCACCTTGGAGTTCATCCAGCGTAAGTTCTGGTGGCCTACCATAAGAGAAGACGTTGCCACTTTCGTCAATGCCTGTCCCGTGTGCTGCCAGGGCAAATCTTCTCACCTCCGCCCTCAAGGACTCCTTCACCCTTTACCTGTTCCCCACAGACCCTGGTCCCATATCTCATTGGACTTTATTACTGGACTTCCTCCATCCCATGGCAATACTACTATCCTAGTCATAATCGACAGGTTTTCAAAGGCGGCCAGGTTCGTCCCTCTGACTAAGTTACCTTCTGCCAAGGAAACGGCTGAGTTGGTAATTACTCATGTGTTCCGAGTCTTCGGCATTCCTCAAGATATGGTTTCTGACAGAGGTCCCCAGTTCGCCTCAAGGTTTTGGAAGGCCTTCTGCCAACTCATGGGGGCTTCTGCCAGTCTATCTTCAGGGTACCATCCGGAGTCCAACGGCCAAACAGAGAGGATGAATCAAGAGCTGGAAACCACCCTCCGATGTATGACTCGTGACAACCCGTCCACATGGTCATCCTTTATTGTTTGGGCCGAATACGCGCACAACACCTTGCGCTCCTCCTCCACTGGTATGTCCCCGCACGAGTGTCAGTTTGGCTATGCTCCTCCATTGTTCCCGGACCAGGAGGCAGAAGTCAGAGTGCCTTCAGCCTTGAAGTTCGTCAGACGCTGTCGGCTTATGTGGAGGAAGACCCGTCTTAATCTTATGCGTTCCTCACAGAGGTACCAACAACAAGCCAACAGACGCCGCCGTCCCGGGCCTACCCTGCGCCCGGCCAGAGAGTCTGGCTCTCCACAAGAAACTTACCTCTACGGGAGGAGTCTCGCAAGCTGTCCCAAAAATACATCGGTCCCTTCAAGGTTGCCAGGAGAGTTAACCCAGTTTCTTATCGCCTACACTTACCCAGATCCCTTAAGATTAATCCCACATTTCACATTTCATTGTTAAAACCTGTTGTTTTTTCCCCTTGTCCCGGCAGACAGACCTCCGCCTCGTGTCATTGGAGGCCAGCCGGCTTATACCGTCCATCGGATACTGGATTCCCGCCGGGTGCAGCGGTCCTGGCAGTATCTGGTGGACTGGGAAGGCTACGGTCCCGAGGAGCGCTCCTGGGTTCCTGCCAAAGACATCCTGGACCCTGACCTCATTCGTCAGTTCAGGGCCCTCCACCCTGAGAGAGCTGGTAGGAACGTCAGGAGCCGTTCCTAGGGGGGGGATTCTGTCAGGATTTGGCCAGGGTTGTTCCGGGTTTTGGTCACTAGATGCCCCCATTGTGCTTTTTGACCTTATGTTTTTTCCCTTGTTCCCCATTATTATTTGCACCTGTACCTCGTTTTCCCCTGATTGTATTTAAACCCTTAGTTTCCCTCAGTTCTGTGCTCTGTGTTTGTATGTTAGCACCCAGCCCTAGTGTTCTGTGTTTTCCTGTCGATTCCGGTGGATGCTCTTGTGGAATTCTGTTTTTGTTTTTGAGTGTCTCTTGAGGCTTTTTTGTGCTATTCCTACCACCTTTTGGATTTGCCATTTTTGTATTTAAGGACTTCTCCTTTTTACTTTATTAAATACACCGTCTTAAGTACTGCTGTGTCTGCCTCATCTTCTGGGTTCTGCTGACTATTCGTGGCTCAGTTGGTTAAGTGACTGTTTCTCACTCCGGAGACCCAGGTTTGTAACCGGGTCCTGACAGCAAAGCCACTACACAACACTAAACAATACATTAATGGCACTATAACGGTGACAAACGGTGCCCACAAACGGTTAGATCCTACAAAAAGCTGTCAAAACATCTTACCACTGCTACACCTGGCTATCAGCGGAGCCTTGTCTGGCAGCTAAACAGTTCATTCAGCCTCATTTACCGCCAGGGTGAGGCACATGGGCTACTAACAGCTTACTACACAACATACACTTAGTATTACTTTCTTAGCCACAGTATACATATCTCTCTGGCATATTATGTAATTTTTGCAGCAGCATACAAGCCGTTTTTGGACTCACCTTGTTGTGCTGTGCTCACTTGAACAGGAAGGTGGCATGGCGGTCCTTCATGGGCAAATTTTGTCGTCAAAGTCTGGCTTTCTCTGGATTTATGGTGCTTTCAAGACAACTGGGTTGAATCATGATGATGACATTGTTCCTTAGGTCGTAGCTCTAGAAAGATGCCTGAGTTCCCGACTTTACAATGACGGTTCAAAATGTAAATGCTGAAAATGTATTTCCCAGTCGGAGCTCGTTTTTTTCCGGAATTGCCAGTTGTCTTGAACTCACTGAAGTCAAGTTTTTGCAGTTCTGAGTTAACAGTTGTTTTGAGCGCGGCATAAATCATGCTTCATTGACAGCATGCCCAATGTTGAAGGTTTATCATTTTAAACTTGGAAAATAGACACTTAATCCCAGAGTTGGGACACAGGGCCACTGCACTGAATAGCAGGCTAGTGATTTATTTGCTATGCTTGCAGTTAGCCATTGTCACTGATTCTTTCCAAACCACTCATTGTTCAATTTGCGATTTCTACCCTGTTGTGTAATGTTTATGTCCAATGGCCGATGAGCACCGAAACATTTTATCTATAATTTCTCTTCGTTATTTCTCTTCATACGACATGGATTAAAAAGGATTTGCCAGTAGATTGTCAACTTTATTTATTTATTTTGAGTTAAAAAAAAAAAATGTGCCGCTCAAAACAGGTGGGGCTCTACTCCACCTGCCCTGAATGACGGGTTGCCGCCGCATGTAGTCCATCTGGCTGTAGACTATAGTGGCATGTCTATTAAATGTCTGAGACCCATTCTGAGTCCTGTCAGCTGGGTCTCCATGTGAACACCAAGGGAAGTGTCTAAAAGTAGTCTCACCCTGTCTGCTCCCAGCAACCCAATACTGACTTAGACACAGAGGGGTCACATCTCTGCCCTGTGTGGGATCAGATAGGTTGACAGTGTGTGCACAGTATGTAGACAGTGTGTGTCTTTGTTTAAGTGTATTAGCATGTGTGTGTTTGTTGCAGCAGTAAACCTGGGACATCCAATGGACTTGATAAGCTGAATCGTTTGGAACAGCTAGAGCCAGAGGAGTCACTGGACAGAGAGGACCCCCGAGAATACTGCCATGGTCTGATATGGGTCTACTCAATCTGTCTTTCTCCTTACATGTCTTGTTGTCCTATTCACTCCTTTCCAGCATACACATAGTCTGTTTGTGTTGAGTACTGTGTTTACACAGCAAATACAGTAGTTGGAGGCCTTCCGTGGCCTGGTTTTAAATGCTAGTAAAACTAAATGCATGCTCTTCAACCGATTGCTGTAAACTCTCCTCCCAGACTCACATTAAGCATCTCCAATCCAAAATTAAATCTAGATTTGGCTTCCTTTTTTTGCAACAAAACTCATGCTGCCAAACATACCCTTGTAAAACTGACTATCCTGCCGATCCTTGACTTCGGCGATGTCATTTAAAAAATAAAGCACCACTGCGACCTGTATGCTCTCGTTGGCTGGCCCTCACTACATATTCGTCGCCAAGCCCACTGGCTCCAGGTCATCTATAAGTCTTTGCTAGGTAAAGCCCTGTCTTATCTCAACACACTGAACACCCACCTGTAGCACACGCTCCAGCAGGTATATTTCACTGGTCATCCCCAAAGCCAACACTTACTTTGGCCGCCTTTCCTTCCAGTTCTCTGCTGCCAATGACTGGAACGAATTGCAAAAATCACTGAAGCTGAAGTCTTATATCTACCTCTCTAACTTTAAGCATCAGCTGTCAGTGCAGCTTTCCGATCACTGTACCTGTACACAGCCAATCTGTAAATACCACACCCATCTACCTCATCCCCATATTGTTATTTATTCTCTTGCTCTTTTGCACCCCAGTATCTCTACTTGCACATCATCATCGGCACATCTATCGCTTCAGTGTTAATGCTAAATTTGTAATTATTTCGCCTCTATGGCCTTTTTACTGCCTTACCTCCCTATTCTTCTACATTTGCACACACTGTACATAGATTTTTCTATTGTGTAACTCTGTGTTGTTGTTTTTGTCGCACTGCTTTGCTTTATCTTGGCCAGGTCGCAGTTGGAAATGAGAACTTGTTCTCAACTGGCCTATCTGGTTAAGTAAAGGTTAAATAAAATGTAAAAAAAATAATAAGTTGGAGTAATAACTATTTGCTATCATCCTGTATGTTTCAATAGGGGGGTACCACCCTGTTCACATTGGAGAAACCTTCAACAGGAGATACCAGGTTCTGTCTAAGTTGGGCTGGGGATACTTCTCCACTGTATGGCTCTGCTTGGACCTCAGGTTCATTCACTATGTTGCTGTGTGAGGATTTACTCAAATATCTTCTTCTTGTCATATAGGAAAACTTATATTGTGATTAAAACAGTCTCTGTATGTGCAGATTGGGCAGGCGAGTGGCCGTGAAGGTTTTGAAGAGTGGAGAAGGATTCACACAGGCTGGGCAAGACGAATTGACTCTGCTACGCTGTGTGAGTCTCCCTTCTTGTCTCTCTTCATTTCTCTTTCTCTGCTTCCTCTATCACTTTCTCATCCTCACCCCTAACTCTTCTCTGAGGGCAATAGGGCATACATGAATAACACTTTTTGCTCTTAGTCCACATGTTATTTATCTGTCACTACCACTTATTCACATCCACCCATGCTTTCATGGTTCATTATTTTTCTCCCTTGTCTCATACAGACCCATCTCTCTCTATTTAAACAAGTACTCGACCAGTATAGTCCGGACCCTGACTTTAACCTCTCTCACCCGTCTCTGCCCTTCTCCCCCTCAGGCCAGTGGTCCCACTGCTCGTCACCTCCCAAGCCGGAGGATAGTCCAATTGCTGGATGAGTTTAAGATAGCTGGGGTCAACGGGGTTCGTATCCTTTCTAAAACTGCATAGTCATGACATACACACACACACAAACCTGCAGCAACATTTGACACCGTAGGGAGCGTGTTTGGTTCCTTGACCTCCTGTGTGAAGATGTATGCCTAGTGCTGGAGCTGCTGGGACCAGACCTCCGCTGTTGGCAAGTCTGTTTTGGAAACCCAGGGCTATCGCTGTCTTGGGTCAAACAGGTCATTGCTCAGGTAAAAGAGGGACAGAGTGTATAGTATGAGATGAGTAGAAACATTTGGGCTGTCATTATCGAATCACTACACTAATGGATGCATCTTTAGTTTGATGCAGGAGTAGTTGGAGTTCACAGTGCCATCACTCTTTCCCTGTAGGTTCTTCAGGCATTGGACTACCTGCACACTCAATGTAAAATCATCCACACAGACATCAAGCCTGAGAATATACTGTTATGTTTGGAGGAGCAGAACCCAAAACAGACAGCAGGGGGCAGTGCCTGTCTATACCCTGGGAAAGATGCCAAGTCAATGAGCACAGCAGGTAGTGTTCACTCTCCATCTACAGGTGTTATAGAACTCTGTAAAGTCACATGACTGAATGGACCAGAAAATGAATCTGTTTACTGTACATCAAGGCTAGTATTCTGTTTCTATGTCACTTCAGATTGTCTGTGTCCAGTATGCTGTTGAAGTGTTTAAATCAGATCATAACCCTGTACTGTATGTTGTTTATCTCTTACTGTCTATTCAGAGAAGGACCTGGTCACTCCCATCAGTCTGAAGAAAATCACAGTAAAGATTGCTGACCTGGGAAGCTCCTGTTGGGTGGTGGGTATGATCAGTCAGTCAGCGATTGTGAAATAGCATCCCCCATCCAATTACTACAAATGCCTCATTTACTAATTTCATGTTGTACATTGCTCTCTGTTACTCTTTTTTTGTGTAGTTATTAGCACAGTAAACATGACCCAATTTTAGCTCCAAGAAGCAGCCAATTTCAAAACCCGAAAAGTAGATTGTGCTGATTTATTGGTGCGTGGAACCATGTTGCACGCCATAGTTTAAAAACTCAGTGGAAAGCGCTAAAACATTGACATCATATCGGAATTCCGACGTCTTTATGAACCGTTGCCATTCGTATTCAGTAGTTGGTTACAAAATAAGAGTAACTAATGTGGGATACTGCCCTGGGGTCAGGACTGTATTTCACACGCTGCCTTTGCTCTGTGTGACATTCCAGTACAAACATTTCTGTGAGGAGATTCAGACCCGTCAGTACCGCTCACTAGAGGTTCTATTGGGCTCTGACTACGGCCCACCAGCAGACATCTGGAGTGTAGCCTGCATGGTAAGAGAGACAACCACCATACAACCAACACACCCGCAACAACACTTATAGTCTGCATCTGTTTACAGCTTCACTGAAGTAAAACCATGTTATCTCCTGTCTCCTCTGATTCACTTGCTTCACTTAACTCTTGTGCCGTTCAGTTACCCTTCCAGTCTACCAGCACTCTTTGCATCAAGACAAATTCACCCACTCCTTTAGCACTAAGCTTATAAGATAGATGCCACTACAGAATAGTTCCAGGCAATTCAATTCTTCTTCTTTTTATTCTAGGCTTTTGAGTTGGTAACTGGGGATTCGTTATTTGAGCCTAAAGCTGGGAAGACCTTTTCTTTAGAGGAAGGTATGTCGATATTAGGCATGACAAATATTGACATAGGATTCAATGGAAATAACATTGTGTCCACTTTGTGACTTTTGCATAATTGTTTATCCAGTGGGGGTTTTGGTTCTGTTCCCTCCAGACCACATCGCTCACATAATAGAGCTCCTTGGTAAAGTCCCTGCAGCAGTAGCCTTGTCTGGCAAGTATTCCATGGAGTACTTCAATAGCAAAGGTGAGTGAAGGATTTGCTTTGAAAATCATAAATTGTTCCAACGTAGAGAAAGGACTTTTTGATGTAAATGTTGCAGATTCTCATTATTTTATTCGATTTTTTTATTTTTTATTTTGTTGTGGTACTTTTACCCAAATTTCTCCCCAAATACGTGATAACTACAGTCTTGTCCCATCACCGCAACTCCACTAAGGACTCGGGAGAGATGAAGGTCAAGAGAAACACAACCCTGCCAAGCCACACTGCTGTCCATAACCTGGGAAAGATGCCAAGTCAAGGAGCACAGCCGCACCAATGTGTCGGAGGAAACACCGTCCAGCTGGCAACCAAAGTCAGCTTGCAGGCGCCCGGCCCGACACCTTGAGTCGCTATGGGTCACCTTGAGAGTGCAATGGGTCAAGGAAAACCTGGCTGGCCAAACCCTCCCCTAACCCGGACGACGCTGGGCCAATTGTGTGCCACCTCATGGGTCTCCTGGTCACGGCCGGCTGTGACACAGCCTAGGATCGCACCAGGATCTGTAGTGACGCCTCAAGCACTGCGATGCAGTTCCTTAGACCGCTGCGCCACTCGGGAGGCCCCCTTGCAGATGCTCATTTTGACAAATCATAGTGTACTTTTTTTGTGAAGTCAAACCTACAAAAGAATACATTTTCTTTCCAAGTCACAAAGCTCTCTTGTACTTACCTCCACTGTCTTTCCTCCTCTCTATTATGTGTTCTCCCAGGTGACATGCGTCATATTGGAGTGCTGCGGCCCTGGGGTCTATATGAGGTGTTGGTGGAGAAGTACCACTTCATGCTGAAGGAGGCCTCTCTGTTCTCTGACTTCCTGTTGCATATGTTGGACTTCCAGCCGGAGAGGAGGGCCAGTGCTGCCCAGTGTCTCCTGCACCCATGGCTTAGCTCCTGAACCCTGGCCCTGGAGCCAACTTGATACCAAGCTAGTAGATAAATGTGTTATGCAGAGACTAACACAGTGGTGCTGAGTCACTAAGACTACGGGAAAGATATACAGTATACATTTTGCCAATTGGCTCGATGCCAATGTTCCGGGTGAAATGTACTATTTTATGTTCATACATTAAGTAAGACTAGATTTGTCTCTTCTGATAAATGTATGGGGCATTTGATTATCTGTAGTGTAATGAATGTATGAAGTACAAACTTATATAAGTGTTGTGTGATTTAATGAAATGTAGTACTTGTGCTCAAGACTTTCCACAGCTGTGCTGCACAGTGCACTGCACCAATTGTACTACTGTATACTTGTAGTTCTTTTTTACAGCATACAATAAATCATGTTTTGCTAGAAATGTATTGTTTCCATTGTCTCTTTTGAGTTTACACCTGCATGCCTTCTCATTTTCGTCTACTTGTAGTTTCCCCAAGATGGTGGTAGGTACTTAGTGCAAGATGGCGTCGACAAAGATGGTCGCCTCGCTTCGAGTCCTTAGGAAACTATGCAGTATTATTTTTTTTAATGTATTATTTCTTACATTGTTACCACAGGAAATCTTAAGTCTTATTACATACACCCGGGAAGAACTATTGGATATAATAGCGACTTCAATTTACCAACATTACGATCCCAAAGCGGATCCTCTGTTTGGACCACCACCCAGGACAATGGACCTAATCCCAGAAGCCGACCCAAAACAACGGCGCTGCAGAAGGGGCAGACAGAGCGACCTCCTGGTCAAGCTCCATAGACGTGCACATCGCCCACCGCTCCCGAGTATACTACTCGCCAATATCCAGTCTCTTGACAACAAGGTAGATGAAATTCGTGTCAGGACCCGGTTTCGAACCTGGGTCTCCGGAGTGGAGAAACAGTCACTTAACCAACTGAGCCACGAATAGACAGCAGAACCCAGAAGATGAGGCAGACACAGCAGTACTTAAGACGGTGTATTTAATAAAGAAAAAATCCTAAAATAAAAAATGGCAAATCCAAAAGGTGGAAGGTAAAACACAAAAAGACCAAAAAAGAAACTCACCAAAACTAAACAAAAACAAAAAACAGAATACCACAAGAACGTTACCCGGAATCGACAAGAGCACACAGAACACTAGGGCAGGGTGCTAACATACAAACACAGAGCACAGAACTGAGGGAAACAAAGGGTTTAAATACAATCAGGGGAAACGAGACACAGGTGCAAACAATAATGGGGATCAAGGGAAAAACACAGGGACAAAAAGCACAATGGGGACATCTACTGACAAAAACTGGAACAACCCTGGCCAAATCCTGACAGAATCCCCCCTAGGAACGGCTCCTGACGTTCCTACCAGCTCTCTCAGGGTGGAGGACCCTGAACTGACGAATGAGGTCAGGGTCCAGGATGTCTTTGGCAGGAACCCAGGAGCGCTCCTCAGGACCGTAGCCTTCCCAGTCCACCAGATACTGCCAGGACCGCTGCACCCGGCGGGAATCCAGTATCCGGTGGACGGTATAAGCCGGCTGGCCTCCAATGACACGAGGCGGAGGGGGAGGTCTGTCTGCCGGGACAAGGGGAGAAAAAACAACAGGTTTTAACAAAGACACATGAAATGTGGGATTAATCTTAAGGGATCTGGGTAAGTGTAGGCGATAAGAAACTGGGTTAACTCTCCTGGCAACCTTGAAGGGACCGATGTATTTTTGGGACAGCTTGCGAGACTCCACCCGTAGAGGTAAGTCTCTTGTGGAGAGCCAGACTCTCTGGCCGGGGCGCAGGGTAGGCCCGGGACGGCGACGTCTGTTGGCTTGTTGTTGATACCTCTGTGAGGAACGCATCAGATTAAGACGGGTCTTCCTCCACATAAGCCGACAGCGTCTGACGAATCTCAAGGCTGAAGGCACTCTGACTTCTGCCTCCTGGTCCGGGAACAATGGAGGAGCATAGCCAAACTGACACTCGTGCGGGGACATACCAGTGGAGGAGGAGCGCAAGGTGTTGTGCGCGTATTCGGCCCAAACAATAAAGGATGACCATGTGGACGGGTTGTCACGAGTCATACATCGGAGGGTGGTTTCCAGCTCTTGATTCATCCTCTCTGTTTGGCCGTTGGACTCCGGATGGTACCCTGAAGATAGACTGGCAGAAGCCCCATGAGTTGGCAGAAGGCCTTCCAAAACCTTGAGGCGAACTGGGGACCTCTGTCAGAAACCACATCTTGAGGAATGCCGAAGACTCGGAACACATGATTAATTACCAACTCAGCCGTTTCCTTGGCAGAAGGTAACTTAGTCAGAGGGACGAACCTGGCCGCCTTTGAAAACCTGTCGATTATGACTAGGATAGTAGTATTGCCATGGGATGGAGGAAGTCCAGTAATAAAGTCCAATGAGATATGGGACCAGGGTCTGTGGGGAACAGGTAAAGGGTGAAGGAGTCCTTGAGGGCGGAGGTGAGAAGATTTGCCCTGGCAGCACACGGGGCAGGCATTGACGAAAGTGGCAACGTCTTCTCTTATGGTAGGCCACCAGAACTTACGCTGGATGAACTCCAAGGTGCGACCTACGCCCGGATGACAGGTGAGGCGAGAGGAGTGCCCCCACAGAAGGACCTGAGTCCTCACTGCCCTGGGGACAAACAACCGATTGGCAGGGCCTCCTTTAGGGTCCGGTTCGCTAGCTTGAGCACGTCTCACGGTATCCTCAACTTGCCACGAGATCGGAGCCACAATCTTAGCAGCAGGAAGGACAGGCATGTCCGTGTCATCTCGAATGGCAGGAGCGTAGACTCGGGACAGGGCATCCGGTTTGAGATTCTTCGACCCGGGCCGATAGGTGAGGATAAACTGGAATCGATTGAAGAAAAGAGACCATCTAGCTTGTCTAGAGTTCAATCGCTTCGCCTGCTGGATATACTCCAGATTTTTGTGGTCCGTAAGCACTTGAAACGGGTGAGAAGCCCCCTCGAGCCAGTGTCTCCATTCCTTCAATGCCATCTTAACCGCTAGGAGTTCACGATCCCCACATCGTAGTTCCTCTCAGTCGGGGTAAGCCGGTGTGAGAAGAAAGCGCACGGATGAAGCTTCTTGTCTTCACCCCTCTGAGACAGAACAGCTCCAACACCAACCTCTGATGCGTCTACCTCCACCACAAATGGTTCATCCGTAGTCGGTAGTATCAGGATGGGAGCAGAGAGGATGCGCTGCTTGAGTCCTTGGAAGGCCGTCTCAGCTTCTCTTCCCCAAAAAAACCTTGCATTGCCACCTTTGGTTAAAGCTGAGAGAGGAGCTGCCACCAAACTGAAGTTCTTGATGAACTTGCGGTAAAAGTTTGTGAAGCCCAGGAAACGCTGAACATCCTTAACGGATTTGGGGGTGGGCCAATCCGCTACCGCCCCTACCTTCCTAGGGTCCATTTGGATTCGACCGGGTTCCACTACAAATCCCAGGAATTGTACTCGGGATGAATGGAATTCACATTTTTCCGGCTTAACGTACAGATGGCTGTCCAGGAGGCGTTTGAGTACTTGTCTGACATGCTTAGTGTGTTCTTGAAGGGAGCTCGAAAAGATGAGGATGTCATCCAAGTAAACGAACACAAATATGTTAAGCATATCCCTAAGCACATCGTTTATGAGCGCTTGGAACACCGCTGGGGCGTTGGTCAGGCCGAAGGGCATCACCAAGTATTCATAGTGACCAGTAGGCGTGTTGAAAGCGGTCTTCCACTCGTCACCAGGTCTGATCCGCACAAGATGGTATGCGTTCCGCAGGTCAAGCTTAGTGAAAACAACTGCTTCCTGGAGCAGCTCAAGGCTGTGGCCATAAGGGGTAGCGGGTAACGGTTACGGACGGTTATGTCATTGAGTCCCCGGTAGTCGATGCAAGGACGTAACCCACCGTCTTTCTTGGCCACAAAGAAAAACCCTGCTCCCGCCGGGGAGGTGGATGGACGCATGAGGCCTGCTTCCAGAGAGTCCTTGATGTAGGTATCCATAGCAGCTCGTTCGGGTGGAGATAGGGAAAAGATCCGACCCCTGGGGGGCAAGTGCCCGGAAACAGGTCGATGGGGCAATCGTAAGATCTATGGGGTGGTAGCATGGTGGCCCTCTGTTTGCTAAACACCAGTTTGAGGTCATGGTAACACTCGGGAACTCGGGTCAGGTCGATGGATTCTAAAGACTCGGGAGTAGAACTCGGGAATTCTGGAAAATACAAGTAGCTTGGCACGTAGGACCCCACTGCTTGATAGTGCCCACAGACCAGTCGATGTGAGGGTTATGGCTGTGAAGCCAGGGGTATCCAAGGACGAGAGGGAACTCGGAACAGGAGATCAAATGGAAGTTCATCAATTCCTGGTGTTGTGAAACTGAAAGTCTCAAGGAGGTAGTGACATGAGTGACAAGTCCAGATCCCAAAGGGCTTCCATCCAATGTAGTAACCCTCATGGGGTCACTTAGAGGTTCAGAGGGAACGCCATTCTCCTTCGCCCAGACACCATCCATGAAGTTACCTGCGGCTCCAGAGTCTACCAAGGCTTGAAGGTGAAGCTTGTGGTTGTCCCAGGAGAGGGTGACTGGAATGAGCAGACGGGAGTTGGACGGATGGGAGGAGGTTATGTTTCCCGTTACAGTTCCCCCGGTCTGTACGGGACAGAGCGTTTCCCTGGAGCCCGGGACACGTGGAACGGAAATGGCCCGGTTTGCCGCAATATAGACAGCGTCGCTCCCTCATCCGGCGGTCTCTCTCAGCCTGGGAGATGCGTCCAATCTGCATGGGTTCCGGTGGAGCCAGTGATGATAAAGGTGGGGACTCGGAGCTGGGACTGATAGGGGCTAGAGGTCTACGGTTGAGTTCTCTCTCTCTCAGACGCTGGTCAATGCGTGAGGCCAACTTGATCAGGGACTCGAGATTGTCCGGTGGTTCCCGAGTGGCCAGTTCATCTTGGATAGTGTCGGAAAGGCCTTTCAGAAAGCACACCGTGAGCGCCTCGTTGTTCCAGCCACTCGCTGCTGCCACCGTGCGGAACTGGATGGCATAGTCCGTCACGCTGCGCCAACCTTGATGGAGAGTCAGGAGCTGTTTGGCTGAGTCAGAACCACTGCTTGGGCCTTGAAACACTCGTTTGAATTCCTCAGCAAAGGCAGAGTAGCTGGCACAGCAGGAACTATGGGCATCCCACACAGCAGTAGCCCAGGCCAGGGCTTTTTACGACAGCAGGGTGATGATATATGCGATCTTAGACCGGTCGGTGGGAAACGACGAAGGTTGCAGCTCAAAGGAGAGAGAACATTGAGTGAGAAACCCTTTACAAGCACTTGGATCACCTGAGAACCGTTGGGGAGGTGGAAGACGAGGTTCAGCCAGGGGGTTAACTGCCATGGGTACGTGAACTTGAGGTACTGGGACGGGAACTGTTGCCGGGGTAAGTCGATCAGATATTTGCTTAATGGAAGTCAGCATCTCCGACAGAAGATGAGAATGTCTAGCCATTAAGGCCTCTTGCTGAACCAGGGCGGCTTCGTGGCGTTGGACAGTCTCCTGGTGGTGGGACAGCGTGGCAAAAAGGTCCTGGGAACTGGCTGCCTCTGGGTTCATTTTTGGCTCTGTGTTTCTGTCAGGACCCGGTTTCGAACCTGGGTCTCCGGAGTGGAGAAACAGTCACTTAACCAACTGAGCCACGAATAGACAGCAGAACCCAGAAGATGAGGCAGACACAGCAGTACTTAAGACGGTGTATTTAATAAAGAAAAAATCCTAAAATAAAAAATGGCAAATCCAAAAGGTGGAAGGTAAAACACAAAAAGACCAAAAAAGAAACTCACCAAAACTAAACAAAAACAAAAAACAGAATACCACAAGAACGTTACCCGGAATCGACAAGAGCACACAGAACACTAGGGCAGGGTGCTAACATACAAACACAGAGCACAGAACTGAGGGAAACAAAGGGTTTAAATACAATCAGGGGAAACGAGACACAGGTGCAAACAATAATGGGGATCAAGGGAAAAACACAGGGACAAAAAGCACAATGGGGACATCTACTGACAAAAAACTGGAACAACCCTGGCCAAATCCTGACAATTCGAGCAAGGGTTGCCTTCCAGAGAGACATCAGAGATTGAAACATTCTCTGTTTCACGGAAACATGGCTCTCTTGGGATATGTTGTCAGAATCTGTTCAGCCACCGGGCTTCTCCATGCATCGCGCTGACAGAGAAACTCTAGGGGTGTATGCTTCATGATTAACGACTCATGGTGTAATCATAACAACATATAGGAACTCAAGTCCTTCTGCTCACTCGACCGAGAATTCCTTACAATCAAATGTCGGCCATATTATCTCCCAAGAGATTGATAACAACATCGATTTATACACTGACTCGGTGAGTGAGTTTATAAAGAAGAAATGTTGTACCCACTGTGACTATTAAAGCCTACCCTAACCAGAAACTGTGGATGGATGGCGGCATTCACGCAAAACTGAAAGCGTAAACCACCACATTTAACCATGGAAAGAGGTCTGGGAATTTGGCTGAATATAAACAGTGTAGTTAATTCCTACCAAAATGCAATCAAACAAGCGAAATGTCAGTACAGGGATAAAGTGAAGTCCCAATTCAACAGCTCAGACACAAGACGTATGTGGCAGGGTCTACAGGAAATCACGGACTACAAAAAGAAAACCCGCTACGTCACAGACGCAGACGTCACACTTCCAGACAAACAAAAAACTTCTTTGCCCACTTTGAGGATAAGACTGCGCCAAAGTCGCGGCTCGCTAACAAGGACTGCACCCCCCCCTCTCCTTCTCCGTGTCCAACGTGAGTAAAACATTTAAACGTGTTAACCCTCGTAAGGCTGCTGGCCCAGACGGCATCCCTAGCCGCGTCCTCGGAGCATGCGCTGACCAGCTGGCTGGTGTGTTTACAGGCATATTCAATCGCTCCCTATCCCAGTCTACTGTCCCCACATGTTACAAGATGGCCACCATTGTTTCTGTACCCAAGAAGGCAAAGATAACTGAACTAAATGACTACCGCCCCATAGCACTCCCTTCTGTCATCATGAAGTGCTTTGAGAGACTAGTCAAGAATCATATCACCCCCACCTTACCGGCCACCCTAGACCCACTTCAGTTTGCATTCCACCCCAACAAGTCTACAGATGATGCAATCGCCATCACACTGCCCTATCCCATCTGGACAAGAGGGATACCTATGTAAGAATGCTGTTCATTGACTACAGCTCAGCATTCAACATTATAGTACCCTCCTAGCTCATCAACAAGCTGGAGGCCCTGGGAAATTGGGACCTGCACTTTCTGACTTTCAGGACTGCATGGCCATGTACGCCTCCAACTCAGTCATCAAGTTTGCAGACGACCCAACAGTAGTACACTTGATTACAATACATCCTACAGGGGGGAGGTGAGGGCACTCAGAGTGTGGTGTCAGGAAAACAACCTCACACTCAACACCAACAAAACAAAGGAGATGATTATGGACTTCAGGAAACAGCAGAGGGAGCACCCCCCTATCCACATCGAAGGGACAGCAGTGGAGAAGGTGGAAAGTTCAGTTCCTCGGTGTACACATCAGAGACAAACTGAAATGATCCACCCACATAGACAGTGTGGTGAAGAAGGCGCAGCAGTGCTTCTTCAACCTCAGGAGGCTGAAGGAATTTGGCCTGTCGCCCAAAACCCTGACAAACTTTTACAGATGCACAATTGAGAGCATCCTGTCAGGCTGTATCACAGCCTGGTATGGCAACTGCACCACCCTCAACCGCAAGGCTCTCCAGAGGGTGGTGCGGTCTGCACAACGCTTCCCCGGGGGCAAACTACCTGCCCTCCATGACACCTATAGCACCGGATGTCACAGAAAGGCCAAAAAGATCATCAAGGACAACAACCACCCAAGCCACTGCCTGTTCACACCGCTATCATCCAGAAGGCGAGGTCAGTACAGGTGCATCAAAGCTGGGACCGAGAGACTGAAAAACAGCTTCTATCTCAAGGCCATCAGATTGCTAAACAGCAATCACTAACTCAGAGAGGCTGCTGCCTACATTGAGACCCAATCACTGGCCACTTTAATAAATGGATCACAAGTCACTTTAAACAATGCCACTTTAAATAATTCCACTTTAATAATGTTTACATATCTTACATTACTCATATCATATGTACTGTATATACTGTATTTTATAGCATCTATTGCACCTTGCCTATGCCGCTCGGCCATTGCTCATCCATATATTTATATGTTCATATTCTCATTCACCCATTTAGATTTGTTTGTATTAGGTAGTTGTTGGAAATTGTTAAATTACTTGTTAGATATTACTGCGCTGTCGGGAACTAGAAGCACAAGCATTTCACTACACTCACATTAACTACTGCTAACCATGTGTATGTGACTAATAAGATTTGATTTGATTTGATTTAGGTTAGTTGATTATTCTGATCAGGGCTAGAGTAAATGTAATGTGCTTGCTTGCCAGATGTCGGATTTGTTTCACTAGACCTGTTCTATGCTAACAGAATAATGATCAAGCTTCACTGGCTCATACTGAATTACATTTACATTACACATCGTAGTCATTTAGCAGACACTTTTATCCAGAGCGACTTACAGTTGTCTTAAGATAGCTAAGTGAGACAATCACATATCACAGTTGTAGTACATTTTCCTCAATAAAGAACGTGAGAAATCAGTGATAGTAGAGCACATTAAATACAATTTGATCCAAACTAAATGTAATGTACCTTTCAACTAAATGTACGTTTAAATTGACATTATTATTATGGTTTTCCATCTGTTAAGACAAAGGTTTGTTTTTGTCTGATTTTCAATAGAAGTAGGTCATGTCATTCTAGAGGTTATGTTGGAAGACAATATTGTGTATGGAAGAATAACATCAGGGCTATGTAAGAGGGTGCTCTTTAATGGGAAAATAATAATAACATTTATTTTACAAGCATATACATATGAAATATAAAAATGTCTTTAAGACAAAAAGATGCAACAACCAACCATTTATGAGCAATCTCATTCTTGAGCGAGCATTAACAATTGAACATCAGAACAGATAAGATCACTCTCTGAATTAACTTAGATTGAACCCAATACACTGGAACTGTATGCAAGTACAGCAATTAGGTCCTGGAAGAAAAACTATATTACACTTATTTCATTAGGGAAAGATTTTGTATCAATGTGAAGCTGTACAGTAGACTTACCATCTATGAAGGTAATATTGACAGTTCTTGCTCTCTATATATTCTGCAGACAGAGGCATAGAAGGCTGGATAATCAACCGATCCAGCTATAGGCCCGACACTCCAGCTCTGGGCTGAGCTTGTAGACGACCCTGTAGCCACACTCTGTCAACAGCCGCTGACATTACTAGGCCACAAAGTTTGATTATTTGGCCTACAGAACATACACAAGACATGGGTTTTTATGCAACATTAACATGTGCCGGATGTGATAAACCATTGTTCAGGATGATTGATTTCTTGAAATGTACAATTGTCACAACATTTTCATGATTTGGCACAGTTTAACTCACGAAAAGCAGAAGAAGCCAAACTCGTGACCAACGCACTTGTCACAGCCTTCTTTGGAATGATGCTCCCACCTTGAAGAGCATGTCTTTGTCCGTGCATTTACAGTGGGGCAAAAAAAGTATTTAGTCAGCCACCAATTGTGCAAGTTCTCCCACTTAAAAAGATGAGAGAGGCCTGTAATTTTCATCATTGGTACACTTCAACTATGACAGACAAAATGAGAATTTTTTTTCCAGAGAATCACATTGTAGGATTTTTTATGAATTTATTTGCAAATGATGGTGGAAAATAAGTATTTGGTCACCTACACACAAGCAAGATTTCTGGCTCTCAAAGACCAGTAACTTCTTCTTTAAGAAGCTCCTGTTTGGCACCTGTTTGAACTTGTTATGAGTATAAAAGACACCTGTTCACAACCTCAAACAGTCACACTCCAAACTCCACTATGGCCAAGACCAAAGAGCTGTCAAAGGACACCAGAAACAAAATTGTAGACCTGCACCAGGCTGGGAAGACTGAATCTGCAATAGGTAAGCAGCTTGGTTTGAAGAAATCAACTGTGGGAACAATTATTAGGAAATGGAAGAAATACAAGACCACTGATAATCTCCCTCGATCTGGGGCTCCACACAAGATCTCACCCCGTGGGGTCAAAATGATCACAAGAACAGTGATCAGAAATCCCAGAACCACACCTAGTGAATGACCTGCAGAGAGCTGGGACCAAAGTAACAAAGTCTACCATCAGTAACACACTACGCCGCCAGGGACTCAAATCCTGCAGTGCCAGACGTGTCCCTCTGCTTAAGCCAGTACATGTCCAGGCCCGTCTGAAGTTTGCTAGAGAGCATTTGGATGATCCAGAAGAAGTTTGGGAGAATGTCATATGGTCAGATGAAACCAAAATAGAACTTTTTGGTAAAAACTCAACTCGTCGTGTTTGGTGGACAAAGAATGCTGAGTTGCATCCAAAGAACGCCATACCTACTGTGAAGCATGGGGATGGAAACATCATGCTTTGTGGACCAGGACGACTGATCCGTGTAAAGGAAAGAATGAATGGGGCCATCATTCATTCCATCAGCAAGGGCATTGAAGATGAAACGTGGCTGGGTCTTTCAGCATGACAATGATCCCAAACACACCGCCCAGGCAACGAAGGAGTGGCTTCGTAAGAAGCATTTCAAGGTCCTGGAGTGGCCTAGCCATTCTCCAGATCTCAACCCCATAGAAAATCTTTGGAGGGAGTTGAAAGTCCATGTTGCCCAGCAACAGCCCCAAAACATCACTGCTCTAGAGGAGATCTGCATGGAGGAATGGGCCAAAATACCAGCAACAGTGTGTGAAAACCTTGTGAAGACTTACAGAAAACGTTTGACATCTGTCATTGCCAACTCATTTTGTCTGTCATAGTTAAAGTGTACCTATGATGAAAATTACAGGCCTCTCTCATCTTTTTAAGTGGGAGAACTTGCACAATTGGTGGCTAACTAAATACTTTTTTGGCCCACTATACCTGTTGACATGAAATGGAGATAAAAAGCAGGTTGGCATTTATTGTCATGAATCTTGTTCTGGAGGCAGCTCTGCAGAGCTTTCCCTATACTGGCACATCCACAAAGCCATAAAATCCGATTTTAAACGTAACCCTAACCTTAACCCTTACCTTAACCACAGCGCTAACCCTAATTCCTAACCTGAACCTTAAATGATGACCATAAACCTAATTTTTGTTTTCATTTTTACGATATAGACCATGTTGACTTTGCAGCTGGCCCTGCAAGCTCAGTTCTGCCTCCAGGTAAAGATTCATGACAATACATGTCAACCTGCAGATAAAAAGGGTAAGTGACTGTTCTCATATGCCAGACAGGACAGATGTGTTTAAAACATTTCTGCTTGATCCTGTGTTGAGATCACACTTACTTCATGGCTGAGTTCCTCTTGTCCCTACAGGGTATAGGCTGGGACCAGAAAGCCTCATGGAACACATGTTTCACCTTGAGAGAAGCAGATCTAGCATGAAGAGCCCTTTAGGTCAGATAAACACAAACACCCTCAGAAGTAGAGAAGATGGGCAAGTCGTCCCATCATCGCCTGCAGCACCAGTCACTGTGAAAGTGTTATACATACATTAGCCCCGGGCAGGCAGGGCTCCTCTGCCAACCCACTGGGACAACAGTGGTAGGCTGTGGTACCTTCTTTTTTTTTTGTCTGATTCCATGATTTTTGAAACTTACGGGTGCCAGTGGTACACTGTAAGCAGAACAGCACTAAGCTACAAAAGAAAACACACACTTTCAAAATACCACGTTTTTATCAGATCCCATTCCATTAAACATTCGGTATCACTGTGGTTATCAGAATTAGCAGCAGCTGTAGGGAGAGTGTGAGAGCAGGTTATACCTCTGGAGTAATTACATGGAGGCCTGGGACAGACCACAGCTCCATAGGAGGATGAGAGACAGGCACGCGGTCCACAGCAATGAGCAGGCAGAGAATCCCAGTGGAGAGAGGGGAACCGTCCAGGCAGAGACAGCAAGGGTGGTTCGTTGCTCCAGAGCCTTTCCGTTCACCTTCACACTCCTGGGCCAGACTACACTCAATCATATGACCCACTGAAGAGATGAGTCTTCAGTAAAGACTTAAAGGTTGAGACCGAGTCTACGTCTCTCAGACCATTCCAGAAGAATGGACCTCTATAGGAGAAAGCCCTGCCTCCAGCTGTTTGCTTAGAAATTCTAGGAACAATTAGGAGGCCAGCGTCTTGTGACCATAGCGTACGTGTAGGTATGTACGGCAGGACCAAATCGGAAAGATAGGTAGGAGCAAGGCCATGTAATGCTGTGTAGGTTAGCAGTAAAACCTTGGAACCAGCCCTTGCTTCAACAGGAAGCCAGTGTAGGGAAGCTAGCACTGGAGTAATATGATCCGATTTTTTGGTTCTAGTCTGGATTCTAGCAGCCATATTTAGCAACTGAAGTTTATTTAGCGGGTAGCCGGAAAGTAGAGCATTGCTGTAGTCTAACCGTGAAGTAACAAAAGCATGGATTCATTCTTCTGCATCATTTTTGGACAGAAAACTTCTGATTTTTGCAGTGTTACGTAGATGGAAAAAGCTGTCCTTGAAACGGTCTTGATATGTTCGTCAAAAGAGAGATCAGGGTCCAGAGTAACGCCGAGGTACCTCACAGTTTTATTTGAGATGACTGTACAACCATCGAGATTAATTGTCAGATTCAACAGATCTGCTTTTCCTTCTTCCACTCTCCCTTCATCTTTTGTTTCAGGGTATTTGGGTTTGGCTAGTTAACAAAGCATCCCTGTAAATATTAATATTGGCCCATGTGGTGTCTACAAGTCCCCTCTGCTCTGCTGTGTGTGTGAAGGGAACGGGAAAGGGGGATACCTAATCAGTTGTACAACTGAATGCCTTTAACTGAAATGTGTCTTCCGCATTTAACCCAACCCCTCCGGAGAGGTGCGGGGGGCTGCCTTAATCCACATCCACGACAGTAGCACATATATAAGTGAAACGTCGGTCATTACATTTTACATTTACATTTGATTAATTTAGCAGATGATTATCCAGAGCGAGTGCATACATTTTCATACTTTTTTCATACTGGGTTTCCTCTGATCATCTGGGTTTCCTGTGGCTATCCTTCCTGCTGTCATGGCATACTGTGGTTCATCACAGAGTGTTTCTAGGATGGAGATTCTTTCTTTCTCTCTGTCTTTTGCTCCCTCTTTCCCACTTTCTTGCATGCACATGCACACCCGCACACAACACACACATGCACGTACGTACGTGCAGACAAACACACACACACAGCACATTACACCCACACAAGGAGCAATGTTTACTATACGACTGTAGGTGCGTCATTATGACTTGGTGACAGAGGCAGCCTGCGTAGGTCTTTCTGGATGAGAATGTCTCGAGTCGACGCCATGACTTCGCCAAGGAGAGACTGGGTTATGTTGTTGAGGAAAACTAAACTTCCATAACATTTTAATGTTCATGGATACTGAGGGTGTTCAGAGACAGTTAATAAATGGGAGAGTGGCTTTGAATGGAGTGAGAACTACATTAGTTACCTCACCTGTCTGAAACAGTTTAACTGTCAGGAAGTAGTTAATAGAGCTGTGTTGCATTTATTGCACTTATTACAGTAATTGTAAGGGCTTGCATAAATGAGTGGATCAACACTATATAGGCTACTGTAAGCATAGTATGATTTCTAAGGGAAAATGTTGTACTTGTCTGTGCATATTTTTTACAGTACATATGGCTTGAGACGGCAATAAAAACATAATGCAGTGTGGTAGATCCTTCATTGTCATAGGCTTCAACATTTATGCCAGATGAGAAACCAATTCAGGAAATGATGAAACAATACAATTCATGTACTGTATATGTTTTTGAGGTCATTTCCAGAAAAAAACATGTCAGAATGTAGGCCTACTGAATAATGTCTTATTTCTTCCACTCATGTACAATGAACTGTATTGTTGTAAAGCTTTAGCCACATTATTACACATGTACAATTGTGGGCACCCACATTCACAGACACAAAGCGGAAGGGTTTAAGAGGTGTAGGCCTATACAGTGAGTTTTACAGACCTTTGTTGTCATAGAAGGTTCCCTGTCTGTATGTAAACTTAGCAAAAAAGGAACGTCCCTTTTTCAGGACCCTGTCTTTCAAAGATAATTCGTAAAAATCCAAATAACTTCATTGTAAAGGGTTTAAACACTGTTTCCCATGCTTGTTCAATGAACCATAAACAATTAATGAACATGCACCTGTGGAACGTTCGTTAAGACACTAACAGCTTACAGAGGGTAGGCAATTAAGGTCACAGTTATGAAAACTTACTCTGAAAAACACCAAAAGAAAGATGTCCAGGGTCCCTGCTCATCTGCGTGAATGTGCCTTAGGCATGCTGCAAGGAAGCATGAGGAGGGCAATAAAATGCAATGTCCGTACTGTGAGACGCCTAAGACAGCGCTACAGGGAGACAGGATGGACAGCTGATCGTCCTCGCAGTGGCAGACCACATGTAACAACACCTGCACAGGATCGGTGCTGTGATGGCAAACAACAACTGCCCGAGTTATACCAGGAACGCACAATCCCTCCATCAGTGCTCAGACTGTCCTTAATGGGCTGAGAAAGGCTGGACTGAGGGCTTGTAGGTCCTCACCAGATATCACCGGCAACAACGTCGCCTATGGGCACAAACCCACCATAGCTGGACCAGATATGACTGACAAAAAGTGCTCTTCACTGACAAGTTGCGGTTTTGTCTCACCAGGGGTGATGGTCGGATTCGCGTTTATCGTCGAAGGAATGAGTGTTACGCCGAGGCCTGTACTCTGGAGCGGGACCGATTTGGAGGTGGAGGGTCCATCATGGTCTGGGGCGGTGTGTCACAGCATCATTGGACTGAGCTTGTTGTCATTGCAGGCAGGCTCAACGCTGTACGTTACAGGGAAGACATCCTCTGCCCTCATGTGGTACCCTTCCTGCAGGCTCATCCTGACATGACCCTCCAGCATGACAATGCCACCAGCCATGCTGCTTATTCTGTGCGGGATTTCCAGCAAGACAGGAATGTCAGTGTCCTGCCATGGCCAGCGAAGAGCCCCGATATCAATCCCATTGAGCTTGTCTGGGACCTGTTGGATCGGAGGGTGAGGGTTAGGGCCATTCCCCCCAGAAATGTCCGGGAACTTGCAGGTCCTTTGGTGGAAGAGTGGGGTAACATCTCACAGCAAGAACTGGCAAATCTGGTGCATTCCATGAGGAGGAGATGCACTGCAGTACTTAATGCAGCTGTTGGCCACACAAGATTCTGACTGTTACTTTTGACCCCCCCTTTGTTCAGGGACATATTAATACATTTCTGTTAGTCACATGTCTGTGGAACTTGTTCAGTTTATGTCTCAGTTGTTAAATCGTGTTATGTTCATCCAAATATTTACAAATGTTAAGTTTGCTGAAAATAAACGCAGTAAACAGTGAGAGGACGTTTCTTTTTTTGCTGTGTTTATGTCTGTCTTCTACCAGGCTACCTAGCCAGTCAGCAAATCTTGCTTTGAGAGAAAGGAAAACAAATGGTCCCAGAGTCTAAGTGACTGGATCATGTGGTGGCCCTCTGACAGGCCAACTGGAAACAGATTAAGTCTGTATTCCCGCTTACCACCAGTCACCCCTCAACCCAGACCAACTGACACCATAACCACGAAGACAACTGCTGCGGTCACATCAACGTCAGGCTGGTGTCTTTTGTCGTCAGTCATGCTGGAATGTGAGGCAAACATCGTCTTGTTTTGCCTATTGTAAATGGGACTATGATTGCTCTGCTTCCATCTATTGTGTAATTGCCAATATTGATGTGGCAGGGCTGTGTTGATTTATCCTATTTTTCTCTGATAGTAGGCCAACTGTGGTAGGTAGGTCAGAGGACCACACAGTGAAGGCGAGACTGATGATGGACTGTTATGACAAGAGTGAGAATTTGTGAGACTCTCTTCTCAATGCCATCCTAGAAGACTCCATTCTCTATGGCCTTGAATTGACATGATGCTCTGTACACTGCTCCTTTCCAACATGTGTTATCAGGATGTGGATCAGCAGCTCCTGAACAAATCAAGACTAGCCTCCTCTGTAAGTAAAGCATTTTTATTTGACCTTCTCCAAATACTTTATAACAGTAATGTCAGATGGCGAATTTGAACTTTATTCACACATTTGACTTGAACATTTCAGATACAGTGTCTTGTTTATTGGGACAGTAACAATTTATTTGGTTGTTTTGGCTCTGCACTCCAGCACTTTGGATTTGAATTATACAATGCCTCTGAGGTTACATTGCAGACTGTCAGCTTTGACATGAGGGTATTTTCATCCATGTCGAGTTTAGAAATTACAGCTCATTTTAGGGGACCAAAAGTATTGGGACAAATTAACTTGTGTGTATTCAAGTGGTCAAAAGTTTAGTATTTGGTCCCAAATTCCTAGCACGCAATGATTACACCAAGCTTGTGATTCTACAAACTTGTTGGATGCATTTGCTGTTTGTTTTAGTTGTGTTTCAGATTATTTTGTGCCCAATAGAAGTGAATGGTAATAACGTATTGTGTCATTTTGGAGTCATTTTTATTGTAAATAAGAATATAACATGTTCTTAACACTTCTATATTAATGTAGATGCTACCATGATTATGGATAGTCCTGAATGAATCGTGAATAACGATGAGCCAGAAAGTTACAGACGCAAAAATATCATACCCCCAAGACATGCTAACCTCTCACCATTATAATAACAGGGGAGGTTAGCATTTATTTTTTTTGGGGGGGGGGGGTTATGATATTTGTGCGTATGTAACGTTCTCACTCATCCTTATTCAGTATTCAAATACTGAAATATTCAAATATTCACATTTTAAATACCCTCAAATTAAATCAGACAGTCTGCACTTTAACATGTATCATTAACTGTATCATTACTGGAGTAAAGAGCCAATAGAAGAAAACAATATTTCACTGTCCCAACAATTACAGAGGGCACTGTACAGTGCATTCAGAAACTATTCAGACCCCTTACCTTTTTTCAGATTTTGTTACGTTACAGCCTTATTCTAAAATAGATTAAATAAAAAATATATAATTTATTTTTGAAATTTTTGCAAATATATTCTAAATAAAAACAGAAATACCTTATTTACATAAGTATTCAGACCCTTTGCTATGAGACAAAATGTGAGCTTAGGTGCATCTTGTTTCCTTTGATCATCCTTGAGATGTTTCTACAACTTGATTGGAGTCCACCTGTTGTAAATTTAATTGATTGGACATGATTTGGAAAGGCACACACCTGTCTATTTAAGGTCCCATGATTGGCAGTGCATGCAAGAGGAAAACCAAGCCATGAGGTCAAAGAAATTGTCTGTAGATCTCCGAGACACTATTGGGTCGAGGCACAGATCTGGGGAAGGGTGCTTGGTCTGAGAGGTGACCAAGAACCCTATGATCACTCTCACTCTGACAGAGCTCCAGAGTTCCTCTGTGGAGATAGGAGAACTTTCCAGAAGTACAACCATCTCTCCAGCACTCCACCAATCAGGCTTTATGGTAGAGTGGCCAGGTGGAAGCCACTCCTCAGTAAAAGGCACATGACAGCCCGCTTGGAGTTTGCCAAAAGGCATCTAAAGGACTTTCAGACCATGAGAAACAACATTCTCAACAAGATTGAACTCTTTGGCCTGAATGCGAAGCGTCACGTCTGGAGGAAACCTGGCACCATCCAAACGGTGAAGCATGGTAGTGGCAGCATCATGCTGTGGGGAGGTTTTTCAGAGGCAAGCACTGGGAGACTAGTCAGATCGAGGGAAAGATGAACGGAGCAAAGTACAGAGAGATGCTTGATGAAAACCTGCTCCAGAGCACCCCGGACTTGGACCATGCCCCAGGACTACCTGACATGATGACTCCTTGCTGTCCCCAGTCCACCTGACCGTGCTGCTGCTCCAGTTTCAACTGTTCTGCCTTATTATTATTCAACCATGCTGGTCATTTATGAACATTTGAACATCTTGGCCATGTTGTTATAATCTCCACCCGGCACAGCCAGAAGAGGACTGGCCACCCCACATAGCCTGGTTCCTTTCTAGGTTTCTTCCTAGGTTTTGGCCTTTCTAGGGAGTTTTTCCTAGCCACCATGCTTCTACACCTACATTGCTTGCTGTTTGGGGTTTTAGGCTGGGTTTCTGTACAGCACTTTGAGATATCAGCTGATGTACGAAGGGCTATATAAATACATTTGATTTGACTGGGGAGAAGGTTCACCTTCCAACAGGACAACGACCCTAAGCAAACAGCCAAGACAACACAGGAGTGGCTTCGGGACAAGTCTCTGAATGCCCTTGAGTGGCCCAGTCAAAGCCCAGACTTAAACCCGATCTAACATCTTTGGAGAGACCTGAAAATAGCTGTGCAGTGACGCTCCCCTTCAACCTGACAGAGCTTGAGAGGATCTGCAGAGAAGAATGGGAGAAACTCCTCAAATACAGTTGTGCCAAGCTTGTAGCATTATACCCAAGAAGACTTGAGGCTGTACTCGCTGCTAAAGGTGCTTCAACAAAGTGTTGAGTAAAGGGTCTTAATACTTACAGTTGAAGTCAGAAGTTTACATACACTCAGGTTGGAGTCATTTAAACTCGCTTTTCAACCACTCCACAAATTTCTTGTTAACAAACTATAGTTTTGGCAGCGTAGGGGTGGTTAGAGTGTTGGACTAGAAACCGAAAGGTTGCAAGATCAAATCCTCGAGCTGACAAGGTACAAATCTGTCATTCTGCCCCTGAACAAGGCAGTTAACCCACTGTTCCTAGGTCATCATTGAAAATAATAATTTGTTCTTCACTGACATGCCAAGTTAAATAAAGGTAAAATATAAATAAAAAAATAGTTTTGTCAAGTTGGTTAGGTGCATGACACAAGTAATTTTTTTACAGACAGATTATTACACTTATAATTCACTGTATCACAATTCCAGTAGGTCAGAAGTTTACATACAAGATGACTAAGATGACTGTGCATGCATAAAAATTCCAGAAAATGATTTCATGGCTTTAGAAGCTTCTGATAGGCTAATTGACATCATTTGAGTCAATTGGAGGTGTACCTATGGATGTATTTCAAGGTTTACTTTCACACTCAGGCTTGACATCATGGGAAAATCAAAGGAAATCAGCCAAAACCTCAGAAAAAACATTGTAGACCTCCACAAGTCTGGTTCATCCTTGGGAGCAATTACCAAACGCCTGAAGGTACCACGTTCATCTGTACAAACAATAGTACGCAAGTATAAACACCATGGGACCACACTGCCATCATACCGCTCAGAAAGGAGACGCGTTCTGTCTCCTGGAGATGAACGTACTTTGGTGCAAAAAGTTCAAGTCAATCCCAGAAAAACAGCAAAGGACCTTGTGAAGATGATGGAAGAAACAGGCACAAAAGTATCTATATCCACAGTAAAAACCAGTCCTATATCGACATAACCAGAAAGGCCACTCAGCAAGGAAGAAGCCACTGCTGCGAAATCAACATAAAAAGCCAAACTACGGTTTACAACTGCACATGTGGAGAAAAATCCTTCTTTAAAAAGATAAATTTAACTGTTTCACCATAATGACCATCGTTATGTTTGGAGTAAAAAAGGGGAAGGCTTGCAAGCCAAAGAACACCATCCCAACCGTGAAGCACGGGGGTGGCAGCATCATGTTGTGGATGTGCTTTGCTGAAGGAGGCACTGCTGCACTTCACAAAATAGATGGCATCATGAGGAAGGAAAATGTTGTGGATATATTGAAGCAACATCTCAAGACATCAGTCAGGAAGTTAAGGCTTGGTCTTCCAAATGGACAATGACCACAAGCATACTTCCAAAGTTGTGGCAAAATGGCTTAAGGACAACAAAGTCAACGTATTGGAGTGGCCATCACAATGCCCTGACCTCAATCCCATAGAACATTTGTGGGCAGAACTGAAAAAGCGTGTGCGAGCAAGGAGGCCTGCAAACTGACTCAGTTACACCAGCTCTGTCAGGAGGAATGGGCCAAAATGCACCCAACTTATTGTGGGAAGCTTGTGGAAGGCTACCCGAAAAGTTTTACCAAAGTTAAACAATTTCAAGGCAATGCTACCAAATACTAATTAAGTGTATGTAAACTTCTGACCCACTGGGAATGTGAGGAAAGAAATAAAAGCTGAAATAAATCATTCTCTCTACTATTATTCTGACATTTCACAGTCTTAAAATAAAGTAGTGATCCTAACTGACCTAAGACAGGGAATTTTTACGAGGATTAAATGTCAGGAATTGTGAAAAACTGAGTTTAAATGTATTTGGCTAAGGTGCATGTAAACTTCCGACTTCAACAGTATGTAAATGTCATACTTCAGCTTTTATTTTTTATACATTTGCAAAAATGTCTAAAATCATGTTTTTGTTTTGTCATTATAGGGTATTGTGTGTAGATTGAGGGAAAAACAATTAAATCAATTTTAGAATAAGGCTGTAATGTAACAAAATGTGGAAAAAGTCAAGGGGTCTGAATACTTTCCGAATGCAGGCTACAGGATTTTGACACATTTATATATATGGACAGTCATTAGACAATGGTTAAACTCTTATTTGATGCTGTTGTAGTTGTTGTTTTTGTTGTTGGACCATCACTCTATCAATAAGTGTTGCCTTACAAAGTGAGTGACTGAATGATCGTCATCACATTTTCTGTGAAAGTCTCACAGTACATTACTGCTTCATTCAATAGCACATACAACTAAAATGTGAGCAGAAATACTCAACATCACATATACAGTATTATACTTCAATATACAAAAACAATACGCCAGTTATCATTGATATGTTTTTCAAATGATGGCAACATATTTTGGCAACATTTTTGTGGGTAAGATATTTTGAGACCAATGTCTAAAATCTTTTTAGATGATGTATATTCTTATTACTGTGTCTATCCCCAATGTCTCTTCTCCTTGACTCTGTAACTTGCCTGCTATTAAAAGAGCCCTCCCACTGAGATAAGTGATGGGACAAAGACAGGACAGGGCTACTTTGGAGCCAGAATAAAACATCGGAGTCACTGGTTATGTATCCCATCTGTATTATAGAGTTCCATATGCACCAAAAGGTACAGTAGTTTGCTCATTGGGTTAAGGTTTGTCTGCTCATTGGGTCACAAAAGCTATGCTTGAAATCTTGAAGTGTCTCATCAGACCCAAGGCTCTATTCTGGAGGAACAATAGTGTTTGAATCAGTGTACAGTAATTGCTGTCTTACAGTACAGCTTCCTGAGGATCGGCTGCCACCTAAAAACATACATAGCTTCTCAATTTACAATAACTGTATACAATGTAGCAAAGATGATGGACAATAAGTACAAATGTGTAGTCCTTCACTAGATACCATTTGAAAATATTCATTTTAAAAGTTAGTAGAAATCCTGCCTCTACATAGATTTTTACCAGGATACTTTTTCCATTGTGGGGTGTTAAGGTGAATTACACACAGGCCCACTGAAAGCCCATCTGGGCTGGCAGCCTGGCACAGTGTGTGTTGGTCACTGCAATGTGCCGTAGAAGGCCAGTTTGGACGGTATGGTGGAAACCTGTGGCCCGAGTGTCTCAGCGCCTAGAGAATGCAGCATACAGGGCTTCCTTCTGAGAGATTAGTGCCAAATATGACGTTTTCCTGTCATCTATCTACTGGATAACTTCTTTCATCTACCCTGTTTCAGTTTAATAATTTCAAAAATGATTCTCAAATTTTCACAAACACCAAAAGCTTAGTTTTATAGGGTATATTAAATGTTGACAAAATATTTGTTTTGTTCTACTTTATTCTACCCTTTACTCAAATCGTTATGCAAAGGGTAGAAATACACTGAACAACATTTTTTTTTTGCCCAATGTACCAGTACCAATATACTGTATAAATTACTTTGTATGTACAGTACATAGATTCCCAGAGATGTCGATTTCTGTAAAGCTGCAATATATAGTTCCTTTTGGACACAATATTTACAAATACTGTCATTTTTTAAAAGTATTGTTAATGCACTTTACAACATCATAGCGCCTTTGTAAAATATGGTTTCTCCCAGTTTTATAACACTGAATGCTGTACAGATGTAGGCTCTTCATTTGATCACCTTGTTGCAGGAGAACTTTCTTGCAATGCAGTAAACATTAAACTTGTAGTGTATCTGAGGTTTAAAAATACTTCTGAAGTTTGTTATTTCCATATTGAAATTTCAGACTTGATTTTCACTTACAAAAAAATGGATCAAGCCCCTACAAAAATGTCAATTTTTTATTATCCACAAAATAATTCACATTTTCCTACTGGAGCAAACTGGCTCAAATTAAGATCCTACATCTATACATGTGGTCTGCACATATAGCCGGATGACTGGATGGCAGGGAGTAGAGGAGAGGTGGTCATCCACGGTAAAGATCCCATCAGTACAACCGCTGGACTCCAACATACCTTGGGTCGCTTCTTCTGTCCCGGACCTCAATCTAAGGGCAATAAAAAAAAGTATCACAGCAGTGCATCATGTAAGGATTTTGAAATAATACCAATTATATAGCAATGTATCACAATACAGAACCAGACAGTGCTTTGAACTCATTCAGCCAAACACATATTATACAAGACGGGACTAATGGGACAAACACACTGATCAATTTAGACAATAACTGCACCATGCACGAAGCCATGACACTGTGTACTGTTCACTTACGAAGTCACTTACCCCAGACACAGCAAAATCTGCAAGAACAAAGTAAAATATTGTTGTAAATAAGAGTGTCAAAAATATACATTCTGTTACAGCACATACAATATTACACACAGTATAATCTCTATCAGTGAGATAGTGCAGGGTTAATCAGATGAGTGGTGAGCGATACACTGCCGATGATATATTGATACTGGCATATCCCACTGAAAGCTGGTGAGTAACCATGGAAACCACCATAGCGGGTATAGTGTAAAGAATTCACGATACTTTGGCATTTCCCTACCAAACAGTGTAATCCTCTGATCTGACAGTTAACAACTTCATGAGGGGTCTATTACTTTCTGTCATAATGGTGACAGTGAGTTTTAGAACACTTCATATAAGATTCTGACATCAATGTCTTCAAAGGTCCCCTGAAAGAACATCTCTCCACTCTGATAACTCAATATGATCCGACCAGTCTGATGCAATCCTGTGCAAACAGTGAGAACAGACTGGTGGACAATCCTACCCTCATCCATGCAGTTTCACGGTGAGTGCAATAAGCTAGACCGATCGACTTAATAACAATACCAGATGTATTATTTTATCATTCAGAAATCATGTCAACTATCAGAGCAGGTTATGCAATCTATCTCATAAGTATACAGGAAAATCTATCTGATTTTGGAAACCAATGTTGATCAATTATAGATATGATGTGTTTTGGTCATTGCTTGTTTGCGTCTGAAATGGCACCCTATTCCCGACTGAACTGCTTTTAGCCAGAACCCAATGGGTCCTGGTTAAAAGAAGTGCATTATGTAGAGAAAATGGTGCCCTTTCAGATGCAGTCTTGTCATGGTCTAATCCATCCCTCACCTTTATTGTTGTCAGCCTTGCGTTCCTCCAGGAACATGTTGTTCTGTCTGTTTCCCAGGACGAAGGCAAGGAAGGAGAGGATCAGGGCGTCCAGGATGCCGATAATAGCTAGGATGTAAGACCAGCGGACAGAGCAGTTACCCAGGGTATACTTCCCCGTCTCTTCCCCACACAGGTCCCGCACCACCTCTGCATCCCAGCCATCTGGAAAGATTATACAGCCCAACACCAGGCATACAGCTGGGGGAGAGAGAAGAGAGAGAGGATGTTTAGGAGATGGGAAACATGGATGCATGATTCAAAAGCTAAACTTTTATTACATTGTCATCAAAAGACCAGTAAAAATCATAGAGATGTATAAAGAAAATGTAAATAAGCGTTTTTTTTTTTACATTATCATTGAGGGTTTCCGTCATTTTAAAGTAGTCATCTGAGTGGGGATTCCTATGGGTTGGGAGTGATCAGCCAATGATCAGAGCATTGTCTTCTTCAAATTGGTTTGCCTACTTTGTCAATGGCTTTCAGCTATATGACCGCCATCTTGTGGCTATAATAAATGAATGACACAAGATTTGATTCCAGACTCCAGCATTGCGGATAGCTTTACACTTTTTAAAAACTACTTTAAAATGGAGATAGCCACAAAGGCACTGTCCATAACTTCACAGATGCCATAATTGGCACAGATACAACGTTGATATCTGTATGGTCCAAATACAGTATAGGCAATGGGGTTTGGATAAAAAATGCAAACCATAATTGCTGTAATTGCTATAATGTTTTAGAAGAGACATGAAGGAGACATTAGCATTGGCATGGAAAATCACATGAGTCACTTTTCTTTGAGTGAGAGAGTAAGTAAGATCCCTGTGCTTGGCTCTCGGGGGGTTGATGGGGTGGAACAGGGTCTTTTCTGCTGATGTTCCTGCTGCTGCTTATCTTTCAGCTCTGGGCCTCTGGGTCTCTCTGAGTCCCCAACTCTCACTCATTCTGTCCCGGAGTCTCTGATTCCCCCTCGTCTGCTGCTGAGCTCACCGCAACCTCTCTGCTGATCCCATACTAATGAGCTTGTAAGATTGCCTCCCAGATGATATTCTCAATACTGCTGCGCAGCGCCAAACACACGGCTTCCCATTATTCCCAAGCAGCTCATCCATCAACCGTATTGAGCTCAGACAGTCCGGTTGATAACGATGGCATTATGCAACTGCAAACATAGACACACAGATGAAAAGACACAGGCCAGAAACTCTCTAATAATAACAAAGTTTAATCGTGCAGCTAAATGTAGAAATGCTTGTACTAAATTTGGACTATAATAGACATTCACATTTTCTATTGGAAGGGTCTTTCTCCTCCTCAGTCGGCCCTGTAAAGCTTCCCCTGTGGTTTGGTGAGTAACACTCAGCAGTGTGCACTACATCCCTCCCCAGCCTTGCTGGCCTGCTGGCCTTCAGGCCTACTAACCGCCTTTTTATTTATATGGCCTCCAGGTTGAAAATCATTGCACCACAAATATCTTGTTCTGAGAAACAAAATCCAAGCGCTTTGAAGTTGTCTTTTCTCTTCTTTTCCCTTCGGTTCCTCCCCTCTCATAAGATATTTCTGAACTTGTACAGAGAACTTCAAAGGCAGCAGCCAGGGAGAGGAGTGAGGAGGAGAAGGAGCTACAGAGAGCGGTAGAGCTGGCCCACTTTTAGTTCTCTCTCTCTCTCTCTCTCTCACACACACATACACATTCCTGTTCTCTCTTTTTTTCCACCTCCTCACACCTCATCCATCGCTTACTCTCACAACTAAATAATAAACTCCAAAAGACCCCAATTCAAAGAAACATTTCAGAGCCTTTAGTGTCTGTATGCTACCATGTGTAGTAGACCTGGGCAGTTCAGTTGAGATATGAGCATTTGAAGCAGCTCAGGCTGTGTAACAGAGAAGGTCAATAGGAGCTCTGGGAGCTGTGGGCCTAGCAGGTTTATTCTCACACCCATCAGACTGATGCTTTTTGACAACTGAGGGCAGTAATGTTGCTAAGCCAGATCTGGAACATTCAAAATATCCTGGAGCACCATGGTTCACGTGGGTGAAGAGGCCACTGTGAGAATATTTTTTATATATTTTTAAAGGAGACGTTTCTGGTAAGGAATGAGTAGATTATGGCTAACATGTTGTGGGCATGTGTTTAAAGTGTTAGTAAATAAAATATGTGCTGTACTTTATACATCTAGTCCCATTATCATGATGAGAGCTCTGGGCCCCATTTGACCATAATTACTCTGGAGTTGTATTCTTCTCTTAACCATGCAAACGCAATGTTGTGTGGCCCCAGGGCCCCAATAAGTCTGATGAAAGCGTCAAACAGTGTCAAACAGTCAAACAGTGCTGTACTTGAATCATCTCAAACTTACACCATTTGCTTTGATATGAGTGCAATACCCTTGTTAAAACCTAGTACTTAGTTTATTTGTGAACGGTTCTCGTCTGGTGAAGGAGAAGCGGACCAAAATGCAGCGTGGTATTTTTGAGACATGTTTAATGACAATACAAAAACAACAAACGGAACGTGAAAACCTATACAGCCTATCTGGTGACAACAAACACAGAAACAGGAAAATCACCCACGAAATACTCAAAGAATATAGCTGCCTAAATATGGTTCCCAATCAGAGACAACGATAAACACCTGCCTCTGATTGAGAACCACTCCAGACAGCCATAGACTTTGCTAGATAACCCCACTAAGCCACACACCCAACACCCCACAAAACCCCAAGACAAAACACACCACAATAAACCCATGTCACACCCTGGCCTGACCAAATAAATGAAGACAAACACAATATATTACGACCAGGGCGTGACAATTTGTTATAATTAATTGGTATTAGATTTAAAAGGTGATTGAATTTCTCCTGAATTGTAATGTTGTTAATGCATTTCTTTTGAAGAAATATTTCTTTAATGTACAAGTGAATAGGTTGGTTTACTTTAAGTTTTGACCAATAAGGTAGCATGTTAAACTGAGGCCAATGGGAGAGTTGACCTGGTTAACAGAAAGCCTGGGAGAAAGAGACGTTGAAAAAAGAGGGATAGACATTGAAAAAAGAGGGAGAGACGTTGAAAGAAAGATGGTGAGACGTTGAAAGAGAGATGGAGAGACATTATCAATGTTGGTGAAGAAAATCTATGAAAGAAGACAATAAAAAATAGAAGAAAACCCATACCTACCGAGTTTTGAAGGTAAATACTGATTTGACTTTATAAGAGAGTTATTATTATTTTGTTAAGAAAGACTTAGTAGAGACCGAAGCTACCGTCTCATCGTGGAGGTATTTGACAGCCTCGAGGTTAGCCTAGCATTGTGCGAAACCTGGAGAGAATTGCTTGTGGAAGATTAACAAGTTCATGTTTCCATGTTGTTTCCATCTGTTGCTGCTAAGGAGTACTGATAGCTGTGCTTGCTGTGGATCTTGTAAGGACACCTGCACGGAACTGCTATACTTTGCTGAGCAAATACCTACAAGTAGTGAGTAACCACAACGGTGGGGTGCTCCGGGACTTTATGTGTGTCGTCATTTTTTTGAGCTCTAACGGGTTTAAGCAAGCTTGCCAGTAATTTGGACATGGGTTGTGAAAAATCATTGGGGTTTAGTATCTGCATTTCTTTTGATGTGGTACATTGAAAATGTGATAATATACATATTGTACCTTATGTCTGTTGCCTTGCTGGAGTCATTAACTGTTTCTGTGTCATTTAAATGCATGGGAAAGCATATCATTCTATCTGAAGTTAACGTTGATACCCTAGTTGTCATCACACTAGCGAGTTTACAATAGGATTCTTATTCTCACCTAATTATCCCATGCTGTTCAGATATTATAAGTAAGGTAAAATCGCGAGAGTCAAATTCGAGCCTGGTGAGAGGGTTACATGAGCTGTTAAAACATGCTACAATGTCACTCTGAACACAAATAATCTCTCTCTACGTCTTGTCCTGAAGCAGGGGAAATGCAGAAAAGGAGGACAGGAGGGCAAATGAAAATGCAGTCTACCCTGTTGGTGTGAATGACCTTAGGTACAGTTTTAATTAAGGAGACAATAGAGAAACACCTCTAAGGGGGAAAAGGACAGCTGTTTCTATTGTTCTCCCAAGAGGTTAATTCAATTACTATCAAATATTTCTGTGATTTGGCAATCAGGCTAGAAGCCCAGTTCTGTTACCATTTTGTCAGACTTTGGCATTGTTGTTTTCTCTTCGCTTTCTGTGTTATTTTGTCAGACTGGACAAGCACACTGGCAAACTAGACACTCACATGTGGGGGGGTTGAGTTACCGTTGAGTTACAACTTTTAAATCACTCTGGATTCGAGCATTATTACACTGTTAATAAATGTTATTACACTGTTAATAGTATTATTACATTTCTTCAGTTCACACTCACTTTTAAGAAACGGTAATGTAAACTAAACTAACTCCTGAGAGTATGTGAGGTTTACAGCAGTGGGAAGACAGGTGTTTGGGTCTGTATCATCTGTGTGATATCACTGACAAACATAATGCAAAAAATCATCTATCCTCTGGCCAGCCCTAGCCCCAAACCTTGGCAAACCTTACATCAACGCTGCGAGGGCAATCTGTTTCATTATTGGTCCGTCTGTTGCTCCACTTGGCTGGCGTTCTCTTTTTTCAAAGTGGCTCCTACATCTGAACCTGAGGTGTCGACTCATTCAAACCCCTGTGCCCAGCTCTCCACCGTTCCAAGTCAATGTCGCAACACATATGCTCTCAAGTGCATTTATTATCTGGTGCCCAGCTCCAGTCCCCTAGGTACCCAGCAGGGTGGGAAAAATCAGGGTGGGCAATCTAAGGTTACCCAAACTATTCAGCGACACATCCCAAAACCACAACTCCCTGTCTGTCTGTCTGTCTGTCTGTCTGTCTGTCTGTTTGTCTCTGTCTCTCTGTCTGTCTCTCTCTGTATCTGTCTGTCTGTCTCTCTCTCTCCCTGTCTCTCTCTGTCGGTCTGTCTCTCTCTGTCTGTCTGTCTGTCTGTCTCTCTGTCTGTCTGTCTGTCTCTGTCTCTCTCTATCTGTCTGTCTCTCTCTCTCTCTGTCTGTCTCTGTCTCTCTCCCTCTCTCTCTCTCTGTCTGTATCTCTCTGTCTGTCTCTCTCTGTCTCTCTCTCTCTGTCTCTCTCTCTGTCTGTCTCACTCTGTCTCTCTCTCTGTCTGTCTCTCTCTCTGTATCTCTCTCTCTCTCTCTCGGTCTCTGTCTGTCTCTCTCGGTCTCTGTCTCTGTCTCTCTCCCTCTCTCCCTCTGCCTGTCTATCTCTCTGTCTCTGTCTGTCTGTCTGTCTGTCTGTCTGTCTGTCTGTCTGTTTGTCTGTCTCTCTCTCTCTCTCTCTCTGTCTCTCTCTCTCTCTGTCTCTCTCTCTCTCTCTCTCTCTCTGTGTCTCTCTCTCTCTCTGTGTCTCTCTCTCTCTCTGTGTCTGTCTCTCTATGTGTCTCTCTCTCTCTCTCTCTGTGAGTCTCTCTCTCTCTGTGTCTCTCTCTCTCTCTGTGTCTCTCTCTCTCTCTCTCTGTCTCTCTCTCTCTCAAGGGTGACAATTCAAATACTGGTCAAAATAATACATTATTCACTCTGCAGAATATTTTTAGTAGCGCACTGTTGACTTTGGAATTATTTATTTGCGTCTGATGATGAAAACATGTGCATTTCAGGGAAGCCTGGGCAGAAATCTCAGGGCGAAGAGAAAGCATGGGATCTCCTGGGATAGATATTTATATTTATATAAATGTATCAACTTGCTACATCTCCTTTTGCAAGCATATGGAAAACACTTGCACGTGCATGCACTTATCCACACACACACACACACACACACACACACACACACACACACACACACACACACACACACACACACACACACACACACACACACACACACACACACACACACACACACACACACACACACGCGCACACGCACACGAGCATACTCGCATATACACAAACGCACACACAAACGCAACGCAATACATTTTTCAGAAACAGCAAAAAAGGGGCCTACTAATAAACTATGGAATTCTCCTCATCAATTCGGCAACCACACACACACATTAATACGGTTTTGCAATATCCTCAACCAATGCTATCTTAAAAATATGTCCTTTAGCATCCTCATCCAAGTCCACCAGAAATGATAAACTGTTGCCTGGTGCCAGTGGTGGATCCCCGTTTAAGTGTAGCATCTGAGGCATCCGTGGAGGGCTTCTTTGAGCTAGAGATATCGGCGCACAGTCCCTAATTATAGAATTTACATCCAATTTTGAGAAAATGAAAACGTCAACTATGACCAGTCCGAGCTCGCGAAACCGACCTCCTCCGCCGCCACTCCATTATTGGGATTTTCCCTATTTGTCTCACGCCCTCTTCCTGCCTCTCCCCTCGTCGTCCTGTCTCTCCGTGGATCTCTCGCGCGCTCTCAAGAAGACGCTGAGCACTGTTGATTGCGGCGCGTTCACGTACCGCACAAGAACCAACAGAGGGGTATTGTCCCCTCCTTATTATTTTACTACAATTATAACGATTGTTTGTATGCCGATTTAGGTTAACCATTTTGATTAGACATAGGCCTACCCACAGAAGACAGAATGTTTATTTTCTAAAGATGATCCCACTAAAGATGATCCTATCAACTGGTCAATATCAACTGTCTATCAGAAAGTAATATGGGAATTGATTTAATTGAATGTTGTTTTAATCTTGTTGGTGATTGAATAGTTGTTTTCTCTCAAATCGATTACTCGCTAACGAAAATTAATCTGGCACTAACATTTTCATGAATATCTAGGTCAAGAGATCATGCCCACACACAGGGGTTGATAAGAGAATCACACAATAATTTGAATCTCTGTGTTAGGAAAAGTCTAGAATGTCTTTTTAAAATTTAACTTAGGCAAGTCAGTTAAGAACAAATTCTTATTTTATATGACAGGAACAGTGGGTTAACTGCCTTGTTTAGGAGCAGAACGAAAGCTTTTTACCTTGTCAGCTCAGGTATTCAATCTTGCAACCTTACGGTTACTAGTCCAACACTCTAACCACTAGGCTACCTGCCTCCACAAAAAAATTGGTTAGAGGCTCCCCCTTTTGAGAAAGCACACACACGGTTTATTAAAAAACAAACAGGACAAAGCCAATGGAGTTCCACTGCACCATACACACAACAAACATCACACGCACGCACGCACGCACGCAAACACACACACACACACACACACACACACACACACGCACACACACACACACACATACACACATTACCGTAGAGGAACAAAGAGCGCTTTTACAGTAACACAGGTAGAACAAAAAAACATGTTAACACAAAACGCCCCTGCTGGTATTGAATGCATGGGGGTCTAAAGTGAGGAAGACTTCTCACTGAAGGGGACCAGAGGAATAAGATAATCATAATGAGCTGCCTCTCTTGTTATATAACATCTCACACGAGGCTGGCGCACATCCAACACTACAGAGAAGGGGGGGACACGTGGGCTATCAAACGCAGTGGCTCAATGCCATGATTGTGGACTACAGAAAAAGGAGGACCGAGCACACCCCATTCTCATCGACGGGTTGTAGTGGAGCAAGTTGAGAGCTTCAAGTTCCTTGGTGTCCACATCACCAACAAACTAACATGGTCCAAGCACACCAAGACAGTTGTGAAGAGGGCACGACAAAACCTATTCCCCCCCAGTACATCACTGGGGTCAAGGTTAAACCAGGCGGTGTCAGAGGAAGGCTCTAAAAATTGTCAAAGACTCCAGCCACCATAGTCTCTGCTACCGCACGACAAGCTGTACCGGAGTGCTAAGTCTAGGCCCAAGAGGCTTCTAAACAGCTTCTACCTCCAAGCCATAAGACTCCTGTATATCTAATCAAATGGCTACCCAGACTATTTACATTGCCCCCCCCCATACCCCCCTTTTTACGCTGATGCTACTCTCTGTTATTATCTATGCATAGTCACTTTAATAACTCTACCTACATGTACATATTACTTCACATTACCTCAACTAATCGGTGCCCCCAAACATTGACACTGTACCGGTACACCTTGTATATAGCCTAGCTATTGTTATTTCACTGCTGCTCTTTAATTATTTGTTAATTTTATTTCTTCTTTTTTTTCTTAACTGCATTGTTGGTTAAGGGCTTGTATAAGTAAGCATTTCACCTGTTGTATTGGGCGCATGTGACAAATAAAATGTATTTTGATTTGATGTTCAAACCCCCCTTGTTATGTACTTGAGTGAAGACCCAAAAGCGGTTTTAACAGAAAACAGAGTTCTTTAATGAAAAACAAGAATGGCATAAATCCTCTTCCAACGTTGACAATGGAACAAAAAGAACGTAGTATAGTGCAGGATGCACCTGCCAGGCAGACTCCGACAGGATAGGACAAGGTGGAAGCAAACGAGACGACAGCTTGCTTCTGGCATCAAAAACACAAACAAGAATCAGACACTGAAAGTAGCAGGAACAGAGAGGGAAATAGAGACCTAATCAGAGGGGGAAGAGAGAACAGGTGTGAAAGAGTGAATGAGCTAGTTAGGGGAGATGTAGAACAGCTGAAGAATGAGAGACAGAGAAGGTAACCTAAAAAGACCAGCAGAGAGAGACAGAGTGAAGAGAAAGGACAGGAACAGACATAACAAGACATGACAGTACCCCCCACTCACCGAGCGCCTCCTGGCGCACTCGAGGAGGAAACCTGGCGGCAACGGAGGAAATCATCGATCAGCGAACGGTCCAGCACGTCCCGAGAGGGAACCCAACTCCTCTCCTCAGGACCGTACCCCTCCCAATCCACTAGGTACTGATGACCACGGCCCCGAGGGCGCATGTCCAAAATCTTACGAACCCTGTAGATGGGTGCGCCCTCGACAAGGATGGGGGGAGGGACGAGCGGGGCGCGAAGAACGGGCTTAACACAGGAGACATGGAAGACCGGGTGAACGCGACGAAGATAGCGCGGGAGAAGAAGTCGCACTGCGACAGGATTAATGACCTGGGAAATACGGAACGGACCAATGAACCGCGGGGCCAACTTGCGAGAAGCTGTCTTAAGGGGAAGGTTCTGAGTGGAGAGCCATACTCTCTGACCGCAACAATATCTAGGACTCTTGGTCCTACGCTTATTAGCGGCCCTCACAGTCTGCGCCCTATTACGGCAAAGTGCCGACCTGACCCCCTTCCAGGTGCGCTCGCAACGCTGGACAAAAGCCTGAGCGGAGGGGACGCAGGACTCGGCGAGCTGAGATGAGAACAGCGGAGGCTGGTACCCGAGGCTACTCTGAAAAGGAGATAGACCGGTAGCAGACGAGGGAAGCGAGTTGTGGGCGTACTCTGCCCAGGGAGCTGTTCTGACCAAGACGCAGGGTTACGAAAAGAAAGACTGCGTAAAATGCGACCAACAGTCTGATTGGCCCGTTCGGCTTGACCGTTAGACTGGGGATGAAAGCCGGACGAGAGACTGACGGAAGCCCCAATCAAACGGCAAAACTCCCTCCAAAATTGAGACGTGAACTGCGGGCCTCTGTCGGAAACGACGTCAGACGGAAGGCCATGAATTCGGAAAACATTCTCGATAATGATCTGAGCCGTCTCCTTAGCAGAAGGGAGCTTAGCGAGAGGAATGAAATGAGCCGCCTTAGAGAATCTATCGACAACCGTAAGAATAACTGTCTTCCCCGCTGATGAAGGCAGTCCGGTGATGAAATCTAAAGCGATGTGAGACCACGGTCGAGAGGGAATGGGAAGCGGTCTGAGACGGCCGGCAGGAGGAGAGTTCCCAGATTTAGTCTGCGCGCAGACCGAACAAGCGGCGACAAATCGACGCGCGTCACGTTCCCGAGTGGGCCACCAGAAACGCTGGCGAATGGAAGCGAGCGTACCCCGAACGCCGGGGTGGCCGGCTAACTTGGCAGAGTGGGCCCACTGAAGAACGGCCGGACGAGTAGGAACGGGAACGAACAGAAGGTTCCTAGGACAAGCTCGCGGCGACGGAGTGTGAGCGAGTGCTTGCTTTACCTGCCTCTCAATTCCCCAGACAGTCAACCCGACAACACGCTCTTCAGGGAGAATCCCCTCGGGGTCGGTGGAGACCTCAGAAGAACTGAAGAGACGAGATAAAGCATCAGGCTTGGTGTTTTTGAGCCCGGACGATAAGAAATAACAAACTCGAAACGAGCGAAAAACAGAGCCCAACGAGCCTGACGCGCATTAAGTCGTTTGGCTGAACGGATGTACTCAAGGTTCCTATGGTCAGTCCAAACGACAAAAGGAACGGTCGCCCCCTCCAACCACTGTCGCCATTCGCCTAGGGCTAAGCGGATGGCGAGCAGTTCGCGATTACCAACATCATAGTTACGTTCTGACGGCGATAAGCGATGAGAGAAAAACGCGCAAGGATGGACCTTGCCGTCAGAGAGAGAGCGCTGAGAAAGAATGGCTCCCACGCCCACCTCTGACGCGTCAACCTCAACAACAAACTGACTAGAGATGTCAGGTGTAACAAGAATAGGTGCGGATATAAAACGATTCTTAAGAAGATCAAAAGCTCCCTGGGCGGAAACGGACCACTTAAAGCACGTCTTAACAGAAGTAAGGGCTGTGAGGGGAGCTGCCACCTGACCGAAATTACGGATGAAACGACGATAGAAATTAGCGAAGCCCAGAAAGCGCTGCAGCTCGACGCGTGACTTAGGAACGGGCCAATCAATGACAGCCTGGACCTTAGCGGGATCCATCTTAATGCCCTCAGCGGAAATAACGGAACCGAGAAAAGGGACAGAGGCGGCATGAAAAGTGCACTTCTCAGCCTTCACATAAAGACAGTTCTCCAAAAGGCGCTGGAGGACGCGTCGCACGTGCTGAACATGAATCGAGAGAGACGGTGAAAAAATCAGGATATCGTCCATGTAAACGAAAACAAAAATGTTCAGCATGTCTCTCAGGACGTCGTTAACTAGTGCCTGAAAGACAGCTGGAGCGTTAACGAGGCCGAAAGGAAGAACCCGGTATTCAAAGTGCCCTAACGGAGTGTTAAACGCCGTCTTCCACTCGTCCCCCTCCCTGATGCGCACGAGATGGTAGGCGTTACGAAGGTCCAATTTGGTGAAAAACCTGGCTCCCTGCAGGATCTCGAAGGCTGAAGACATAAGAGGAAGCGGATAACGATTCTTAACTGTTATGTCATTCAGCCCTCGATAATCCACGCATGGGCGCAGGGACCCGTCCTTCTTCTGAACAAAAAAAAACCCCGCTCCGGCGGGAGAGGAGGAGGAGACTATGGTACCGGCGTCGAGCGAAACCGACAAATAATCCTCGAGAGCCTTACGTTCGGGAGCCGACAGAGAGTATAATCTACCCCGGGGGAGTAGTTCCCGGAAGGAGATCAATACTACAGTCATACGACCGGTGTGGAGGGAGAGAAGTGGCCTTGGAACGACTGAACACCGTGCGCAGATCGTGATACTCCTCCGGCACCCCTGTCAAATCGCCAGGCTCCTCCTGTGAAGAAGAGACAGAGGAAACAGGAGGGATAGCAGACATTAAACAGGTCACATGACAAGAAACATTCCAGGATAGGATAGTATTACTAGACCAATTAATAGAAGGTTTATGGCGCACTAGCCAGGGATGACCCAAAACAACAGGTGTAAAAGGTGAACGAAAAATTAAAAAAGAAATGGTTTCGCTATGATTACCAGAGACAGTGAGGGTTAAAGGCAGCGTCTCACGCTGAATCTTGGGGAGAGAACTACCATCTAAAGCGAACAAGGCCGTGGGCTCCCTAACTGTCTGAGAGGAATGTCATGTTCCCGAGCCCAGGTCTCGTCCATAAAACAGCCCTCCGCCCCAGAGTCTATCAAGGCACTGCAGGAAGCAGATGAACCGGGCCAGCGGAGATGGACCGGAAAGGTAGTGCGTGATCCAGAAGGAGAGGCCTGAGTAGTTGCGCTCACCAGTAGCCCTCCCCTTACTGATGAGCTCTGGCTTTTACTGGACATGAGGTGACAAAATGACCAGCGGAGCCGCAGTAGAGACAGAGGCGATTGGTGATTCTCCGTTCCTTCTCCTTGGCCGAGATGCGGATACCCCCAGCTGCATAGGCTCAGCATCCGAGCCGGCGGAGGAGGGTGGCAGTGATGCGGCAGGTGGCAGTGATGTGGAGAGGGGAGCAACGGAGAACGCGAGCTCCTTTCCACGAGCTCGGCGACGAAGATCAAACCGTCGCTCTATGCGAATAGCGAGGGCTATTAAGGAGTCCAGACTGGAAGGAACCTCCCGGGAGAGGATCTCATCCTTAACCTCGACGAGGAGACCCTCCAGAAAACGAGCGAGCAAAGCCGGCTCGTTCCAGTCACTAGAGGCAGCGAGAGTGCGAAACTCAATAGAATAATCCGTTATGGATCGATTCCCCTGACATAGGGAAGACAGGGCCCTGGAAGCCTCCTCCCCAAAAACAGAACGGTCAAAAACCCGTATCATCTCCTCCTTAAAGTCCTGAAACTGGTTAATACACTCAGCCCTCGCCTCCCAGATTGCCATGCCCCACTCACGCGCCCGTCCGGTAAGGAGAGAAATGACGTAGGCGATGCGGGCTGCGCTCCTGGAGTAAGTGTTGGGCTGGAGAGAGAACACCACATCACACTGAGTGAGGAATGAGCGGCACTCAGTGGGCTCCCCAGAGTAACAGGGCGGGTTGTTGATCCTGGGCTCCGGAGACTCGGAAACCCTGGAAGTGGGCGGTGGATCGAGGTGGAGTTGGTGAACCTGTCTTGTGAGGTCGGAGACTTGGACGGCCAGGGTCTCAACGGCATGTCGAGCAGCAGACAATTCCTCCTCGTGTCTGCCTAGCATCGCTCCCTGGATCTCGACGGCGGAGTGAAAAGGGTCCGGAGCCGCTGGGTCCATTCTTGGTCTGATTCTTCTGTTATGTACTTGAGTGAAGACCCAAAAGCGGTTTTAACAGAAAACAGAGTTCTTTAATGAAAAACAAGAATGGCATAAATCCTCTTCCAACGTTGACAATGGAACAAAAAGAACGTAGTATAGTGCAGGATGCACCTGCCAGGCAGACTCCGACAGGATAGGACAAGGTGGAAGCAAACGAGACGACAGCTTGCTTCTGGCATCAAAAACACAAACAAGAATCAGACA